>NW_023639308.1:0-12228 GCF_015228065.2 Penaeus monodon | reverse complement strand
CTTGTTATAATCAGAGTTTACATAAGGATTAATCACACTGTTGCTACTAAAAACAAAAATAAATAAAGTAGTTACTGATGTTCTACAAAAAGTTAGATTAAAAAAAGTCATCAATACAGTTATTTATTAAAATATCTTAAAATCTGACAGGAGTAAATTTTTAAACAAAAAAAAAAAGGATTGAAAGCTGTATACCTGGCATATCAGAAGAAACAGAAGGAATACACCTCATTAAAGCCAAACTGCAGCAGCCGATCCTTTCAACTGTCCCCGTAAAAATTTGCAAACGCCTACGCCACAGCGGCAGTGGATGCTTTTCCTCCGAGCCAGCAGTGGTGGTCCCCACAACAAGAAAAAATTTTTGTGAAGGGGAAAACAAACCAACTGCCAATAACAAAAAAAAAAAAACAAATATTGTCCAAGTCCTCCTTGACAATAGCAAATCCATGTATATTCATCAAAAATGGTAAGCTCTATATTGATTTGTTTTTTTTTTTTTTTTTTACTTATTCTTTTTTTTTAGAAAACTAAATTCCAATGATTAATTATATGCCAGTTAAGATGCTCTGGTAAAAAACCTTTCAAGCGCTATGGGAAATTTACTTGATTTTTTTTTTTTATTTTAGTTATTCAAAAAAAAAAAAATTACTGGACACTCAGAAGATTCCCATCTGCAGAAAAAAAGGTCCATGCATCCCTTCAAGCCTTAAAAATATTTTTCATGCACAGTAATCCACAGCAATGAACACACAAAGAAAACTGCCTACTTTACGTGTGGTACATAGTAAGGAAAACCACGGGAAATCGCAATACAACTCTGGGGATAAAATCCAATGTTTATCCAAGTGGTTAAAAAAAACAGCTGTGGATCGTGGGGAAAGGCAATCATGTGTGAAAAAACTTGGCAAGATATTTTCTGAATGACTGCACTTATTGTCTCCTCAAGAAAAAAACTTGTGGAAGATATTTATCAATGAAATCCACCACAAGCATGAAGTATGGCCAGAAGCTGAAAAAGGTAAAAAAAAATGTAATCTTATTGTTTATGAAAAAAAATATAACTAGATACTGTAAATGGAATTCCCCTTAATCCCTGGGCATGTATGGTAATATGGGAAAACCACTCTTTACAGTTCTAAAGTTTTTTTTCTTAAAAAAAAAATGGAGACAGAAACAAACAAAAATCTATTCTACCTAAGACCAAAATTTTTTAGACAGTAAAGACTATCATCAATATATCTCAATAAACACTTAAAATTAGCAATGTTTTCAACTTTACCTCATTGTTGAAAATTCAAAGTACAGAAAAAGGTTGCACAGAGGTGAGTCTAGGCCTTGCCAGTTACACCCAAGTGAGGATGTTGATACAAAACCCAGGCCCCTTTTAGCAAACACGAGTGGGGAATTTTTTAGCATGTCCCTGAGGTGATGACAAGCAAACTCATCGTACTGGTGGGGCAGCGTGGAAAATGTCCTTACTTCAATCTGTTTAAGGGAAAAAATATCTAAAATGATACGTAATTTTAGATTAAATTTTTGACTGTATAAAATATTTCATAAACAAAAACTGTGTATTATATAAAATTAATAAGAACAGAGAGACAGAACCAGATTATAGTATCCAAAAATACAAACATATATACAATACAAATCAAGTGGTCTCAGGCAAAAAAATTCAACATTAATTAATATTTAAAGAACACATGCTAAACCAGTAATAAAAAATGAAGTAAACATTATAACCTGTTCTATCTGTGGGTGTTTGGGAGTTTCCCCTTTGTTTTCCACCTTGTTGGTATGGTTTGTTGCCCCACCCAGGGCCCACAGCCCATTCAACACGCAGAAAAGAGATGCCCAAACCCAAGGCCCTTCTAAAAAAAAAAAAATGGGCGGAAATGTCCCTTTTTTTCCTGGCTTCCTTTTAGAATGCATTCTGCTTTGAAAGGGGTAGGCCTAAAAAAATTAACAAAAAACAACTCAGATTAATGCTGCTTCCCTATATCAAGTTCCCCAAAATCCTAATAAAAAATTTATTTAAATTTTTTTCATAATCCACACCCTACTACATCCCCTCAGTTCTTTGTTTTTATGCCTCTTTTACTACATTAAACACTAAATTCCAAGAAAAAAAAGAATAAATGGACACAAATTAGTGACCAACAAAATAATCCAGAAAAAAAAAAATAACAGTTAAATACCTCGCCTTGTTAACCTGTAATTAAAACCCTCTCAAAAGATCAAATAAACGATGGAACTGATATTTCCCACATCCCGTTTCTTCTTTATGACTTAAAACGGAAGTTGGGCTGGTCTCTAGTTTTTCATCTGTGCCACACATACACTAAACAACATAAAAACAAAAAAAAAAATATGAGAAAAAAAGTGATACTTGCCCTAAATTTTCTGTAACATGCTCAATTTTTCATAAATATTATTCTTCATGTAAATCATAATAAGCACAAATACAAAATAATAAACTAAACCTGTATCAATAAAAAAAATAAAAAAAAAAAAAGAAATAAGGGAATAAAATAAAATTGGGGGGAAAAAAAAAACCTAATTTTTAAAGGGTTGAAGGGTTTTTTCTTAAACCCCCAATTTTCTCCCAAACTCACCGAAAACTTTTTTCAGCCCTTTTAAAAATTAAAGCGGGTATAAAAGGGTAAATTTTTTTAAAAAATTTTTTAATCCCTTAATTTTTTAAAAAAAATCCCCAAAAAAAAAATTTTTAATTAAAAATCATAAAAAAAAAATTTTAAATTTGGGCGTTTTGGGGAAAAATTTTTTTTTTTTTTTTAATTTTTCTTATTAAAAGCCTTTATAAAAAAAAAATTTTCCCTAAAAAGAATTTCCTAAAATTTTAAAAGGAAATTTTAAAAAAAAATTTTAACTAAAAATTAAAAAAAAATTTTTACTATTTTCCTGTTTTTAAATTTTTTAAAAAAAATATCTTAAAAAAAAAAAACCCCAAAAATTTAAATAAAATAAAAAAAATTTTAAAAGGGGAAAAACCAAAAAATTTTTTAAAAATTTACCTTTATTTTAAATTTTAAAAAAAAAATTTTTTTTTTTTTTTTTAAAAAAGCCCAAAAAATTTAAAAAAAAAAGGGAAAAATTAAAAATTAAATAAATTAAAAAAATTTTAAACCTTAATTTTTTTTCCCCTTTTTTTTTCTTAAAACCCAAAAATTTTTTAAAAATTTTATTGGGAAAAAAATTAAAAGGCCCTTTCCCCCTTTCCATAAAAAAAAAAACCTAAAACAAAATTTTTAAAAATGTTTAAAAACCAAAAAATTTAAAAATTTGGAAAAACCAAAAACAAAACAATTTTTCAAAAAAAAAATTCAAACAAAATTCCCCGCCCCGGGAGGGGCCCCCTCTTTTTTTTCCCCCCAAAAATTTTCCCTCCCCTAAAGGTTCCCCCGGGAAATTTTGGTTGTGTTTCCTTAAAACCCTAAAAAATTAAAATTTTTTTTTTTAAATATTTAAAAAACTTTTTTTTTTTAAATCAAAAGTTTTTTTTTAAAAATTTTTTTTTAAAAAAACAAAAAAATATTTTAAAAAAGAAAATAAATAAATTTGTTGAAAATTTACGGTGGAGAAAAAAAACAACAAAAAAAATTGGGGTTTAGTTCATTAAAAAAAGTTTTTTTCCCCCCTTTTTTTGGCCTTTTTTTTAAAATTTTATTCCCCCCCCCAGTTCCTTTAAATTTTTTTTTGGGTAAGGGGAGTTTTTAAAGGGAAAAATTGGTTAGTTAAAAAATTAATTTCCTTTTTTTTGGATAAAAAAATTAAAAATAGCTAAAAACTTTTTGGGTTCCAATTTCCCCCTTTTTTTTTTTTAAATTTTAAACCCCTTTTTTTATTTAAAAAATTTTAAAACCCCCCCATTTTTCCCTTTTATTTCCATTTTTTTTTTAAAGCCAAAACTTCCCCCCATTTGTTAACCAAATTTTTGATTTTTAAGAATTTTTTTAAAAAAAAAATTTTTTAATTTAAAAAATTTTAAAATTTAAATTTTAAAAATTTTTTATAAAAGGGGAAAAAAAAAAAAAAAAAAAAAAAAAAAAAAAAAAAAAAAAAAAAAAAAAAAAAAAAAAAAAAAAAAAAAAAAAAAAAAAAAAAAAAAAAAACAAAATTAAAAAACCCCTTTTTTTTAAAAAATTTTTTAAAAACCCCCCCAAAAAAAAAAAAAAAAAAAAAAAAAAAAAAAAAAAAAAAAAATTTTTATTGTTTCAAAACTTTTTTCCCTTAAAAATTTTTTTTTTTTTTAAAAGGGTTTTTCCCCCGGGGGAAAAAAAAAAATTTCTTTTAAAAATTCCCTTTTTTTCAAATAAAAAAAAAAAAAACCCAATTTTTTGGGGCTTCCCCCAGGGTTTTTAAATTCCCCCTTTTTTGTGTTTTTTAAAAAAAAACTTTTTTTTTTTTTTTTTTTTTTTCCCCAAAAAAAAGGGCCCCAAAAAAAAAAGGGGGTAAAAAAATTGAGCCCCCAAGGGGGCCCCTTGGGGGGGGGGGGCCATAATTTCGTATGGATTTTTCCGGTTTGGGGGGGGGTTAAGGCCATTTTGGCTTTGCCACCAAACGATTTTCACTGGGATAAGCCCGAAGCAAAAAAAAAGTAAAAGCCGCCAAGATGGAAGCCCTGGGCCCATTCTTTGGGGCCCCTTTTTGCTTGGATTACAAATTCTTCCACTTTCCTTCTCTTTCCTGTCTAAAAGTTAACTGGAAAAAGGACAAAAATTTTATCAGAGAATAAAATTAATTGGATTTTCTTTATCAGGAAAAATTTTTAATTTTACAACTTTTTTATTTTTCTTTGAAAAACTTTTTTGTACCCTTTTTATTGTTTTTGTTTAAAAAAAAAATTCGGCAATATTATTTTTTTTTCCCTCTGGAAAATATTCCCCAAAACATTTTTTATTGTGAAAATTTAAAACATAGAAATGTTTTTTTTTCTAGATTTCCTCCATTGTTGTTTTTGAATAAATCGTAGCTGTCTGAAAAAGTTTTTTGGCTGTCATATAAAACGGGGGGGAAATTGAAAAAAATTTAATTAAAATAATACAAAAAAAAATTGGTGTATTTTATGCGACAAAAAAAGAAAGAAAAGAAAAAAAAAAAATTTATGTAAAGGGTTTATTTAAAACATAATATATGTGAAATTAAATATGTTTTGTTTTTCTTCTTTCTTTTAACGGTAGGTTTCATTGTCCCCTGACCCGCCGTGGCCCAAACAAGCAGGGATACTTAAATTGAAAGTTTTTTTTAAATGTTTTTTTGAATCTTGGGAGTGAGTTACGTGGGGGTAGGGGCCCCCCCCAGTTTTCCCCTTTCCACGGAGGAAAAGGGTGTTTTTACCTTTTTAGGTTTAAACATTTCCCCTCTATTTTAAACCGGGCTTTGGGACCCAGAAAACCTGGACTTGGGCTGGCTTGCCCCACCCCAGTGGCTAGGTAGGCATTTTTGGGAGGTGAAGTTCCCCTTTCCCCAAAAGGGGAAAACAATGCGCCCGGCCGGGTGGAACTCGAAAAACCCTTGGAAACTCAGATTTTTTCCGTCGTGCCCAGTCCTGAACCCCTCTAAACCAAATTTTTCGGCCCCCCCGGGGCCCCCTTAAAAATAAATTTTGGGGTTTCCCCTAAAAAACTGTTGAAAATTAAAAATCTTACTCTTAAAAAATTTAGGGGTACCTGGCCCCCCATTAAAACTAGAAAAAAAAAGGGGGGGAAAATGTTTGGAAGACACCCAAACAGTGGGACTTAAAAAAGGGGGGACGGACTTTTTTTTTGCTTATAATCATTTTTGGGGGAACTATGTTTCTCTCCTACCCCACTTGAAAAAACTTGCCAGTTAGTTTTTATCATAAAAAAACTTAAGAAATTTTTGGGGATGAAAAAACTTGAAAACCTAGTAATTTTAATATGGATGGTGTTGTAATTCTTGTTTTTTAGTTTTTTGGGGCAGTACTTGAAAATGGATGGCCTTACCATTGATTTTACGTTACTTGGTCCCAGTGGGCCATCATTTACAAACCTTTCAAAATTTGGCTTCTGAAAAAGGGGTCAAAAAAAAAATCCCACCACCAAAACCCTTTTTGTTACAAAAATACAAGAAAAACCCTAGGGAAGGTCTAACAGGTTTTCTGTTTGCAAGGAAAGGGGGGGCAATCATTATCTTTTGCCTCGGGGAGGTTCCCTTATGGGGGGGTTGGTTTTGGGCCCCACTAGGCAACCCCCTTGAGGTTTTTTGGGTTTTTCCCTTGGGGGCCCAAACCCCCGGGGGATTTTGGGTTTTAAGGGGGGGGTTTGGAAAATTTTTTTAAAAAAAAAATTTTTTTTTTTTTTTTTTGATTTCCCTCTTTACTGCAAGTTGGTTTGGTAGGGGTTTAAAAAAAGGGGTTTTTTTTTATTGGGGGGGAAAGGGGGGCCCCTTGGTTGGTTTTTTTTTTTATTTTCTTAAACCCCCCCTTTTCTACCCTTTTGCCAAGAACCCCAAAAAAAAAATTTTAAAAACCCGGGCGTAGGGGCCGTATAACCCCTTTTTTTTTTTTTTTTTTTTTTTGAGGGGGGGGCCCCACAATTCCGGGGAAAAAAAAAAAAATTCCCGGGGCAGGTCAGGGTCCTTTCCCCCTGTTTTCCTGGCCCCCAGGGGGAGGGGGGGGCGGTTTCCCCAATTTTTCTAAGGCCCTTTTAAAAAAACCCTTACCAAATTTTTTTTTACCCCTATTACGCATAACCCCCAAAAAAGGGGGGGTTTTTGGAAGGGGTTTTCCCCCACCCCAAAACCCCCTCTCAAAAAAACCCCAACCCCTTTTCCTTTTTGCCTTTAAAAAAAAAAACCCCCAAAAAACCTTTTTTCCTGAAAAAATGTTCCAGTTTCTGCATTTTTAAAAAAACCGCGGGGGGGAAATTTTTCAAGTTTTCAAATCTCCCCCATTTTTTTTTTTTTACCTCGCCCGGGGAAACCCCAGGATTTTTTTTTCCCTTTAACACCCCAAAAAAAGGCCCCCAATTCATTACTTTTCCCTGTCCCCCTCTCCCCCCCCCCCCCCCCTGATCTTTTTCCCTTTTGGTTTTGCCCAATCATAAAAAAAGGGGGCCATTTGAAAAAGAGCGGCCCGCCGCCCCAACAAAATGAAGCTCCCCGTCGGGCCCGGGGTTTTTTGTTTTGGGGCCCCTGAGGGGGGAGACCGCGTGCCACCACGGCAGTTTCCCCCGGGTTTATAAATTTTAAAAAAAATTAATGGTGTAAGGGGGAAAATGGGTTTTTCTTCCCCAGAAATATAATTAAATTTAGGGGGGGTTTCTTGTTTTTTTCCATGGGGGGATTTTTTTTTTTTCTGTGGAATATTTATACGAAAATTTACCCCTTTCCATCTTTTTAAGATTTTTAATGCCCACAGGGGAAAAATGGTTAACTTGGGGCATTTTTCTTTAATATTTATGAAATTTGTTTTTTTTCCATTTAGGATTACATAAGCTTTATTAATACAAGAAAAAAATGCGCCATTTCCAAAGTAAGAGTTGGGTACAAAAATGTGGAAGTATTCCTATAGAGTAGAAGGGAGGGGGGAGGGGAAACCCGTTTTTTTTTTATTATTTTTTAAAAAACAAAGGGGCAAAAAAAAATTTTTTTTTTTCTTCTTTCCCCCCTTCCTTTCTTTTTATATCAGATAAATTTTTCGTTTTTTTTAATACTTTTTTTTACTTAATTTTTTCAGGGAATTTTTCATGGTAATTGTTTTTAATAATCATTTTAGTGGGTTTTGGACAAAAAATACAGGAATGGGGGAAAATTTTTAAAATTTTTTAAAAACAAATAATAAAAGTTTTACAATCAAAAGGAATACAACAACAAACACTTTTACAACCCAAAACACGCTTTTCCCCCCCAAAAACTCCACAAATCCCCCACAACAAGACCCCCCAAACCCAAACCCAATATTTGACTAACCCACCACACGGCCGCAAACGCCCCCACACAACTTTTCACCCCACTCCACAACCAACTCACCCCCCCCAAACCCCAAAACCCCAAACAACCCACCCCAACAACACAACACACACACCAACCACCCCCCACCACCCCCCACACCACACCAACCAAACCCCCCCCCCCAAAAAAAATACAAAACATACATAAAAAAATTTAAAAAATAATACTTATTTTTAAAGATGTTGGTTGTAATGGAATATTAATATAAAATATATTTAAATATTAATAATTTATTATTTTAAATATATAATTTTAATATAATAAAAAATTAAAATAAAATATATATTAAATAACTACCCCAAAGGGGGGTTTTTTTGAAAGCACTTGAGGGCTTTGGGTTGAAAGTTTTTTACCTGCAATAGGTTAAAAAAATCCCCCAGGAGAGTTTTTTTCCTTACTTTTGGGAAATTTTTGAAGAATAGAAATTTCGCCCGTCAACGTAGGGGCCCTTTTCTTCAATTTAAAAAATTTTTACTTTTTTTTTTTTGTGTGTGTCCCCCCCCCCTGGGAAAGACCCCGATATGCGGGCCCGTCCATTTATTAACTTTCCTCCCGCAGTCTGTCTGCCCTGTTATTTTCCCCACCCTTCTCTCTCCTCTCTTCTTCTCTCCTCCCCTCTCTTCTTCCTCTTCTCTCTCTTCTCTCTCTTCTCCTCCTCTCTCTCTTCTCTCTCCTTCTCTCTCTCCCCCTCCTCTCTTCTCTTCTATTATATATATTATAAATATATATATATATTATATATACATATAATATTAATAATATTATTAATAAAAAAAATTATTATACATTAATACATTATATTAACATATAAATATATTATATATATATTTATAAAATATTATTTATAAATACATTTTTTAACATATTTACATAATATATATATAAATAATATATATTAATTTAATATATATATAATATATATAATAATATATATAGTTTGGTGTGTGTGGTGTGGGGGTGGTGTGGTTGTGGGTGTGGTTTTGTGGTGGGGGGTGTGTTGTGTGTTTGGTGTTTTTTGTTGCGTGGCGTGGTTGGGTTTTTCCCCTAAAACATACCAAACACACACCAACACAACACACACAAATGGGCGTTTGGCCATGGGGGAGGGCGGAGGTGGGGCAAACCCCCCCCTTCCCCCCCCCATGGAGTGGGGGGGCCCCCCAAAACAAATGAAAAGCCTAAAAAAAAAAAAATGGGAAAAAACTTAACTTTAGAATAAATAAATTAAAAACCCGACTAACTCCAATATAATTTAATTAACTTAATTTTTTTATGATTTTAATATTTTTTTTTTTTCTTTTTCACAAGAAGATAATGTATTTTTTCTAGTTCCAAACACGGAACAAAAGTGGATAACCAAATCAGCAAGAAAAAATATTACACGAAAAAAAAGAAATATTTTTAGGCTTTTAGGTTAGATAAGTTAAAAGAAATTAATTTTTTTTTATTTTGTTTCAAAAAAACCGAATTTCCCCTTCTATTCTAATCTATCCCTTGTTTTTACGTTTTATTCTTTTTTCCCCCTGTTTTTTATTTTTTTTTCCTCTTTTTTTTTTTCTATTTATCTAGTCATCTGTTTTTCTATCTTGCCTAGCTCTACCTGCCCTGCCCCTTTTACCCCACCCACTGGAAATTCCATATTCTGCCGTCCTCGATGTTTTTTTTGTTTTTTTTTGTATTCCCTAATTTTTCTCCCTCTTCTCTCTTTTTTTTCTCTCTTCTTTCTCCTGTTCCCCCCTTCTTTATGGTGTTCCCTCCCTCTTCCCCCTCTCCCCACTTCCCCTCACCTCTCCTCCCCTTTCTCCCTCCCCCCTCCTGTTCCTTCCTCTCCCCCTCACTCTTTCTCTTCATTCATCTCCCCTCCCCGTCCCCCCGCCCCACTCGCTAGTGCCTCCCCCTTCCCTCTTCAGCTTCACTTTTTACTTTACGTTTTTTTCGATTTTTTTCCTTTTGCCTCCTTTTTGCCTGTAATATATTTATATATCTATATCCTATCAGGCTATGGCATCGATCTTTCTATCTTAATCCCCCGTCTACTACCTATCTACTTATCCATCCCACTTTAAAGTTCCCCCCACTCTATCTATTCCTACTAATCTATCTTTTCCCATATATTTCCAGTACGTGCGTGTGTTTTTTTTTTGGTAGGGGCGTGGACAAGCGGGTGGCCCTGAGGTTGGCATGAAAAAGTTGTCCCCCCTTGGAAATCTGCTGAATTTTGTCGTCCCTCAAGTGGCCAAAGGTTGGAATAGGGGCAGCGGAACAGCGATTTACAGTGATGAGATTTCCCCGACACATATATTAATATTATAATTTTATAATATATATATATATATATATATTATAATTAATATAATATATTATAATATATAATTATGTGTGGTGGTGGTGTTTGGTGTGGGTGTGTGTGGGGTGGTGTGTACATATATATATGGTATAATATATTAAAAATACACCACAACACCACACACCCACCACCCACACACACCAATAATATAATATAATATAAATATATTATATATAATTATATAATATATATATATATATTTAATTATAAACAATACACATACCCAACACATTTTTAATAAAACCATTATATAAATATTAATATATATTAATTTATTAATAAATATGATTAATATTTATATAAATAATTAATTATAATAATATAATATATATTTAATAATAATATATATACCCCCCATAATAACACCACAACACCACACAACCACACACACACACAACCACACACAAACACCACAAATAATATATATTATATAATATATAATTTATAATATTATATATATTATATTATATTATATATATATATTAATATACTAATAGGATTGTGGGTGTAATGTTATAAAAAATTTGTACTGAGTAAAAAAAAGGGATTGTGGGCCACAGAAAAAGCAATGAAATTAAAATACTTTGGATATTCCAAGAAAAAAAACTATTTGGAGGTGAAGTGAATCCTTCTGACTGGCATTTTTTTTTTTTTCACGTAATTATGAGTTTTAAGATTCACTATCGCATTTACAACATATTTGCCACAGCCCTCCATAATATATATGATAATATAATATATTATATATATTATATAATATATAATATATTATATATTATATATATATATTTTATAATACATAAGTACATTTCTATAGTGTGTAATTATATATAATATATATATATAATATATAATAATATATATAAATATTATATATATATTATAATAATATAATACATATACACATTAAGTAACATTTTTATAGTATAATATTAAATTTTATATATATATTTATATATATTATATAATATATATTGTATATTAATTATATGTGCCAAACACAAAACAAACACAAACAACCACACCACACACAACACAACACACACACACGCCCACCCAACGCCACGCACACCGCACAACACCACACGCACCCGCAACGCCAACCACACACACAACACACAACCCCCCCACCCACACGCACACACACACACACCACAATATAATATTATATCTTATATCTTTTATGCTATGATTATTCTATAATATCTTATCTAATATCTTTATTCTATATCTAAATCTATTTATTTATATATATTATATATATATATTTTATATATATATATATAATATATATTATATATTTTAATTATATATATATATATTTAATATGATGGTGGAATACTGAAATAATCAATAACACGTAAAAAAAAATGCCATTTCAGAGATTCACTCACCTCCAATTTTTTTTTTTTTTTTTTTTTTTGGCTTGGAAATAATCCAGTAATACCAAATTAATGTTTTTTTCTATACCCCACATCCCCTTTTTTTACTCATTAAAAATTTACATTACAAATATTTAGTAATTAAAATTTTTTTAAAAAAATCTTCAGAAAGGCCCCAAACAGGCCTGAAGAATAAATACAGAATTAATATAAACGATCAGTAACCTAAAGCCACTGAAAACAAGGTTTCTTTTGTAGCGAAATACAATACGACATAATCTAATGGTTTTTCCGGAGGAATCTGCTATGAAAATGGAACCGTGGGGATATCGGCGCCCCCAAATTCCTGCCTGCTTTTCCTTCGCCTGAAAAAAAGCCATTAACTTCAAAGGACTAAAAGTTTGCGATTACTCCCGTTTTTGAAAAAACTGTTTGGGCTTTTTTTCTGGGACGAAGAAAAAATCTTCATGTGTTTTTTTTCTAGTGTCAGCTGTTATTTTTATA
>NW_023639307.1:0-12228 GCF_015228065.2 Penaeus monodon | reverse complement strand
TTCCCCTTGGACTAATCAAGTCGAGCTGGATTTGGTCGGAATTGGGAAGGGAGAGATCCGAAGCAGAAGTCAGAGAGATTTCTTCAGCATATTTCTAAGTACCAAGGATCAGATGCAATATATACGGATGGTTCAAAGTCTGAAAATGGTGTGGGCTCTGCAGCAGTGAGCAGAAGGAAGACTGCATCTGGCAGTCTTTCTCTAGCAGCCTCGATCTTCACTGCAGAGTTACATGCCATCCTTGCAGCAGTTAAGATGACTAGAGATCTTACGAACCATTCTATTGTGATATATTGCAACTCTCGTAGTGCCTTGCAAGCAATCAAGAGCATAAACTCATCGCATCCAGCAGCCAGTAGTGAGAGAGGTTCAAGATTGGCTTGCACTGATGTCAACATGTAAAAATATAACTCTATGTTGGGTGCCAGCACATGTTGGTATCAGTGGGAATGAATGAGCTGATCAGAAGGCCAAGGCAGCTGCCTTGTGATGCTCGTTTTCCTCTCCCACACACCGACTTCAAACCCAGCATCAGGAGTTGTCTTCGTGATGAATGGAAGGAACAATGGAGGCACACCTCCAGAAACAAACTGCGAGAGATTAGAGATGATCTTGGCAGTTGAGTGACTAGCATTCATCCCAACCGAAAAGTGGAAGTTGCATTAACAAGATTAAGAATCGGTCACACAAGACTGACTCATGGGCCGATGATGGCTAAAAGTCAAGCACTATGTGAGCCAAGAGCCATTAACGATCGCACATGTAGTGGAAAGATGTGCAACATTCTCAGACCAAAGACGTATGTACTTGTCTCCCCCATATACATTGAAAAATGTATTGGGGGAGGATTGTGATATAGAGGGTCTTACTAGTTTCCTTAGGGAGACTAATATTTTCAATAAAATCTAATCATGCATAATGTTTATGCAATAATTTTATACACTTAGAGCATAATATTTATGCTTTGATTATAAATATATTTAATGTTATTTGTAAGATCTTTATTGATAGATTTTTAAAGTTTTAAATATTTTAATATTTCTATTTTAACAAGGCATTCGCCGATAATGACCTTAGCTGCTGACGCGGCAGATAATTTAAAATAATCAATCAATCAATCATGGTTTATGTTGTAGTTGGCTAAAGAGAGCAACTTGACTCCTCCACAACAAGCTCGACCTCGGCTCTTGCGTGATACCCTGGCTGTTTTACATACACTTTCGTTGTTGCCGTGACTAATTGCTTGCAATTACCCCATGCTTGTAGCTACATGGGCAGACCTTTACCTACCGCAGGGGAGGGTGTGTCTGGGGGGCCTTAGCGTGCTGTCTTTATAGTGCCTTTGAGTTGCCATTCTTTTGCTAGCGACAGGTATGGCAGACCATCTCATGACTGCCACTCTAGTGAATTTCTGATAGAAAACGAATAGGCAAGTAGAAGCCCCTCCTTTTTTGACGTCTTAAGCCACCATACCCTGTTCTGTCTAAATTAGCACCTGCTAGACTGAACACCTTCGACCCATCATATCACCCAAGCTATGGAATGGACATGGGATATCATCAAATTAGCATATACTGGAGAGCCCTTCTCTTGTGAGGTGACTCTCCAGAAGATCACTGAGGTGGCAGTCAGAATGGCTTCAAATGACGGTAGGCAAACCCAAGCAACTGACCCCATTCCTAATGACCGAAGGCCAAAGGAAATTGAAAGATCATGGTTTTACTCCGCCACTCTCCGGAAATGAAGGCAAAGTGCATGGTCGTGGCTAAAAAGATCGACAGGACGATCCTCCACGATCGTGTGAGTCAATTAGCCAGAAAGTATCCGCCAAGCACTGTCCTTGACGTTTACAATGCCTCCCAAGTGACGAATCGTTGAGATTCGTGTCTCTGCTCCAGAGGAAGCCCAGAAACTTCTTTCACATGGGATCATGATGTTTAATATAACGGTCCCAATCTATAATATAGAACCAGAGTGCTTTATTCACATCGAACAGTGCTTAAATTACTACAGATACGAACACAACAAAAAACACATGCACACACACAATGAGATGCTCTCGTGCGGTGGTGAAGGTCACTTCTTCGCCAAATGCAAGGAGAGCATAGATGCTGCAGCTGCGAGGGGTCGCACATTGCAGTTAGTGGATCCTGACCCAAAAGAATAGAAATAGTAAAAGCAAAACGAACGAACAAAATACTGCTCCATATCTTCAACAGCCACCACACTGCCTGCCCAGACTAGCACACCACCAACGACCTGCATCTACCTCCAGGACAACTTTGCCCCAATCTCTCCAATTCAACAACAGCTTCACATCTAACACAAAACCGAAAATATAAGCCATTTTGCATGTAGCTCTCTTTGTGTAAATACAACGCCAAGAAATTCAAAAACATCGTCCCCATCATATTACATGTTACAAAGAAACGGCTTCCCCAGCATTGTTGACCCAGAGATCTTCGAAGACGACAATTTATTCATCCCTGATTATGCCACAACATCAGAAACCACAGAAACTGAGGTGACAAACACTAACTCAGAGCCTCATTGCTCACACAAAGACACCTCATTTGCAACCACCACCACAAGGAATTCCAACTACACAAGCACTCAACACTATGAAAAACTCTGAACACAAATGCAAACAGATCTCAACCCAGTTCCGCAGCCTCATCGTCATCGTTTGGATGGACACCATTCCTGAGGAGAGTAGCGGCTCCGAGATCGAGTTCGAAGTCGTTCCGAAGCCGAGGAAGAGCTCCCTCTCCCTTCAGAGGGAGCAGTTGCCGTTCTCCCTTCTAGGGGGTGCTTGGGACAGTGCGGATGTATTGGAAATTGGTCCGCCGATTCCTAGGACTTCCGCCCTGAGTCAAGCACGCAGGACTCTCTCCTGACCTCGAGGAACCGCCGATCGAGGTTCGATCACGGAACCGCTACCAGGATCAGGTAACGCCGCGCAAGGTAAACCCAGGTAAAATGGGTCTACCCTGAGTGGCATGCTAACGACCGTTCAAACAAATGTAAGGTCATTTTTATTCAATCCAAAATATCTTTATGACTTTCTAGAATAAGAACGCCCTGATGTGGTCCAGCAGAATTCTACATCTAGCACGAATGGCTATAGAATTCGGCAATATGGGGACGGATTGCAATTGTGGTCCTGTATCCTCATAAAATCACCATCACCACTAGTTCCTCACCCTCTCTTCAGCCACCCTGACTTCATGGCAGTCAGGTTATTCACCTCAAAGGGCCCCATTATCCTTTCCACTGCCTATATAAAACCAAACACTATTTTGCCTCTTGCTGACTAACAAATTCATTACACAAACCTCCTAGTCTCCTTTGCCAGAGATATCAACATTACCCACATGTCATTACACCATAGCAGTAAGCACTACCAATGGACATGGTAGGCAATTCTTTTCTATTTTTGAAACCAAAAGACTCCACTACATAGGACCCGACTCTTCACCTCATACACACCCACAGGAAAGGCCGCCCTGATCTCGTTTTCGGGAACAGGGTAGCACTTGCCTATCACACACACCTATCATACATAAAATGCATACATGCATACATACATACATGCATGCAAGCATACATACATACATACGTACATACACATATACGTACATACACACATACACATATATACGTATATATATATATATATATATATATATATATATATATATATATATATATATATATTATGTATATGTACGTACACACACACCACATAATTTTCATAATACTAAAACCTATTTCAGCGCCTGAGCTTACTGTTTCGTTGTTCGTAAAGGGACCTTGTACCTGGTTACCTGATTACCAGGTGATCTCTATCTTTTGGACTTAAGGCACTTTGAGTAAACGAAGACTAACTGTTCATTTTTTTTTTTTATCGGTGTTTAAAAATGCTGATACTGATTAGTTTTACATATATATATATATTTTTTCTGAAGGAGATTCAGTACTGTAACTCATTCGAGGCTAAAATTATTCAAGGCTTGTTATCGTCGCCTTCTTTGGGTTGTCAAATTCATTATTCACGTCATGTATTACTTTGATCTCGTTCTCTCTCTCTCTCACTCTGTATGTGTATATATATATATATATATATATATATATATATACACATACAGAGTGAGAGAGAGAGAGAACGAGATCAAAGTAATACATGACGTGAATAATGAATTTGACAACCCAAAGAAGGCGACGATAACAAGCCTTGAATAATTTTAGCCTCGAATGAGTTACAGTACTGAATCTCCTTCAGAAAAAATATATATATATATGTAAAACTAATCAGTATCAGCATTTTTAAACACCGATAAAAAAAAAAAATGAACAGTTAGTCTTCGTTTACTCAAAGTGCCTTAAGTCCAAAGATAGAGATCACCTGTAATCAGGTAACCAGGTACAAGGTCCCTTTACGAACAACGAAAACAGTAAGCTCAGGCGCTGAAATAGGTTTTAGTATTATGAAAAATATGTGTGTGTGTGTTGTACGTACATATACATAATATATATATATATATATATATATATATATATTATATATATATATATATATATTAATATATATATACGTATATATGTGTATGTGTGTATGTACGTATATGTGTATGTACGTATGTATGTATGTATGCTTGCATGCATGTATGTATGTATGCATGTATGCATTTATGTATGGTAGGTGTGTGTGATAGGCAAGTGCTACCCTGTTCCCGAAAACGAGATCAGGGCGGCCCTTTCCTGTGGGTGTGTATGAGGTGAAGAAGTCGGGTCCTATGTAGTGGAGTTCTTTTGGTTTCAAAAATAGAAAAGAATTGCCTACCATGTCCATTGGTAGTGCTTACTGCTATGGTGTAATGACATGTGGGTAATGTTGATCTCTGGCAAAGGAGACTAGGAGGTTTGTGTAATGAATTGTTAGTCAGCAAGAGGCAAAATAGTGTTTGGTTTTATATAGGCAGTGGAAAGGATAATGGGGCCCTTTGAGGTGAATAACCTGACTGCCATGAAGTCAGGGTGGCTTGAAGGAGAGGGTGAGGAACTAGTGGGTGATGGTGGATTTTATGAGGATACAGGACCACAATTGCAATCCGTCCCCATATTGCCGAATTCTATAGCCATTCGTGCTAGATGTAGAATTCTGCTGGACCACATCAGGGCGTTCTTATTCTAGAAAGTCATAAAAGATATTTTGGATGAATAAAAATGACCTTACATTTGTTTGAACGGTCGTTAGCATGCCACTCAGGGTAGACCCATTTTACCTGGGTTTACCTTGCGCGGCGTTACCTGATCTGGTAGCGGTTCCGTGATCGAACCTCGATCGGCGGTTCCTCGAGGTCAGGGAGAGAGTCCTGCGTGCTTGACTCAGGGCGGAAGTCCTAGGAATCGGCGGACCAATTTCCAATACATCCGCACTGTCCCAAGCACCCCCTAGAAGGGAGAACGGCAACTGCTCCCTCTGAAGGGAGAGGGAGCTCTTCCTCGGCTTCGGAACGACTTCGAACTCGATCTCGGAGCCGCTACTCTCCTCAGGAATGGTGTCATCCAAACGATGACGATGAGGTGCGGAACTGGGGTTGAGATCTTTTTGCATTTGTGTTCAGAGTTTTTCATAGTGTTGAGTGCTTGTGTATTTGGAATTCCTTGTGGTGGTGGTTGCAAAATGAGGTGTCTTTGTGTGGAGCAATGAGGCTCTGAGTTAGTGTTTGTCACCTCATTTTCTGTGGTTTCTGATGTTGTGGCATAATCAGGGATGAATAAATTGTCGTCTTCGAAGATCTCTGGGTCAACAATGCTGGGGAAGCCGTTTCTTTGTAACATGTAATATGATGGGGACGAGTTTTTGAATTTCTTGGCGTTGTATTTAACACAAAGAGAGCTACATGCAAAATGGCTTATATTTTCGGGTTTGTGTTAGATGTGAAGCTGTTGTTGAATTGGAGAGATTGGGGCAAAGTTGTCCTGGAGGTAGATGCAGGTCGTTGGGTTTTGCTAGTCTGGGCAGGCAGTGTGGGGGCTGTTGAAGAGTATGGAGCAGTATTTTGTTCGTTCTTTTTGCTTTTACTATTTCTATTCTTTTGGGTCAGGATCCACTAACTGCAATGTGCGACCCTCGCAGCTGCAGCATTTAATGCTCTCCTTGCATTTGGCGAAGAAGTGACCTTCACCACCGCAACGAGAGCATCTCATTGTGTGTGTGCATGTGTTTTGTTGTGTTCGTATCTGTAGTAATTTAAGCACTGTTCGATGTGAATAAAGCACTCTGGTTCTATATTATAGATTGGGACCGTTATATTAAACATCATGATCCCATGTGAAAGAAGTTTCTGGGCTTCCTCTGGAGCAGAGACACGAATCTCAACGATTCGTCACTTGGGAGGCATGTAAACGTCAAGGACAGTGCTTGGCGGATACTTTCTGGTAATTGACTCACACGATCGTGGTAGGATCGTCCTGTCGATCTTTTTAGCCACGACCATGCACTTTGCCTTCATTTCCGGAGAGGTGGCGGGAGTAAAACCATGATCTTTCAATTTCCTTTGGCCTTCGGTCATTAGGAATGGGGTCAGTTGCTTGGGTTTGCCTACCGTCATTTGAAGCCATTCTGACTCCCACCTCAGTGATCTTCTGGAGAGTCACCTAAACAAGAGAAGGGCTCTCCAGTATATGCTAATTTGATGATATCCCATGGTCATTCCATAGCTTGGGTGATATGATGGGTCGAAGGTGTTCAGTCTAGCAGGTGCTAATTTAGACAGAACAGGGTATGGTGGCTTAAGACGTCAAAAAAGGAGGGGCTTCTACTTGCCTATTCGTTTTCTATCAGAAATTCACTAGAGTGGCAGTCATGAGATGGTCTGCCATACCTGTCGCTAGCAAAAGAATGGCAACTCAAAGGCACTATAAAGACAGCACGCTAAGGCCCCCCAGACACACCCTCCCCTGCGGTAGGTAAAGGTCTGCCCATGTAGCTACAAGGCATGGGGGTAATTGCAAGCAATTAGTCACGGCAACAACGAAAGTGTATGTAAACAGCCAGGGTATCACGCAAGAGCCGAGGTCGAGCTTGTTGTGGAGGAGTCAAGTTGCTCTCTTTAGCCAACTACAACATAAACCATGATTGATTGATTGATTATTTTAAATTATCTGCCGCGTCAGCAGCTAAGGTCATTATCGGCGAATGCCTTGTTAAAATAGAAATATTAAAATATTTAAAACTTTAAAAATCTATCAATAAAGATCTTACAAATAACATTAAATATATTTATAATCAAAGCATAAATATTATGCTCTAAGTGTATAAAATTATTGCATAAACATTATGCATGATTAGATTTTATTGAAAATATTAGTCTCCCTAAGGAAACTAGTAAGACCCTCTATATCACAATCCTCCCCCAATACATTTTTCAATGTATATGGGGGAGACAAGTACATACGTCTTTGGTCTGAGAATGTTGCACATCTTTCCACTACATGTGCGATCGTTAATGGCTCTTGGCTCACATAGTGCTTGACTTTTAGCCATCATCGGCCCATGAGTCAGTCTTGTGTGACCGATTCTTAATCTTGTTAATGCAACTTCCACTTTTCGGTTGGGATGAATGCTAGTCACTCAACTGCCAAGATCATCTCTAATCTCTCGCAGTTTTTTTCTGGAGGTGTGCCTCCATTGTTCCTTCCATTTATCACGAAGACAACTCCTGATGCTGGGTTTCAAGTCGCTGTGTGGGAGAGGAAAACCAGCATCACAAGGCAGCTGCCTTGGCCTTCTGATCAGCTCATTCATTCCCACTGATACCAACATGTGCTGGCCCCCAAAACATAGGTTATATTTTTACATGTTGACATCAGTGCAACCCAAAATCTTGAACCTCTCTCACTACTGGCTGCTGGATGCGATGAGTTTATGCTCTTGATTGCTTGCAAGGCACTACGAGAGTTGCAATATATCACAATAGAATGGTTCGTAAGATCTCTAGTCATCTTAACTGCTGCAAGGATGGCATGTAACTCTGCAGTGAGATCGAGGTGCTAGAGAAAGACTGCCAGATGCAGTCTTCCTTCTGCTCACTGCTACAGAGCCCACACCATTTTCAGACTTTGAACCATCCGTATATATTGCTTTCGGACCCTTTGGTACTTAGAAATATGCTGAAGAAACTCTCTCTGACTTCTGCTTCGGATCTCCCCCTTTCCCAATTCCGACCAAACCCAGCCGACTTGATTAGTCAAGGGGGAATTGGGGAATTCCAACACCCAGAACCTTCATAAATCAATAATGGTATGCTCATGTTTGAGCAGCCGTGGACCTCTCCACCATCCTTCGCCACTAAATCGATCTTACGCTTTTCTTTCCCAAATTTACCATCGACAGCCGCAAATATCTTTGATATTGTCGCTCAGTCTTGTCTTCGGTTTGCCTCTTCCTCTGTTTCCTATCCCCATCCCTGTCAGCAATTTTTTTCTCATACTTTTACTTCTCATCACATGACCAATAAACTTTAATTTCCTCCTGTTCAAGATGTCCAACAGCCGGTCTTTACAATTTATTTTTCTCAGCGCTTCATTCGTCTTCTTCTCTGTCCAGCTAAAAATACGCAGTACTCGTCTGTAACACCACATTTCAAAACTATTGATCTTTTTCTTGTCTATCTACTTCAGCACCCAACACTCAGAACCATATGATGCAAATGGGAAAACTAATGAGTTCAATAACCTCAGCTTTGTCCGTAAGGTAATGCTTCAGTCTTTCCAGATGTTACTGAGAGCAATTGTGGCGTTTTTGGCAATGGTAATTCTTCTTTTTATCTCCGGTGAATCAACATATTATTAGTTAAAACAGCTCCAAGATAAGTGAATCTTTTACAAATTTTCCACAATCATTCCATTGATTGTAACATGTTCATCATTGTTCATTGCGGTTATCTTTGAAATCTTCATGATCTTAGTTTTCTTGGCATTAAGAAACAAGCCAGCCTTTTCGCTTGTTTTCTAAACTTTATCTAGTAGTTGTGTAGTTCAGTGATAAATACTGGCAATCAAAACTATATCATCGGGTACCTCAGATTTGATATTTTGTATCCTCCAACATCCACAGTTCCTTCAAAAAATTTTCTAGAGCACCTCTCATAAGTTTCAGAATATATATTAAAAAGGTGCGGAGACAGAATGCAACCCTGTCGCACTCCTTGTTTGACTTCGTACCATTCTGTTAACCCATAAGTGGTTCTTACAGTTGCTTGTTGTTGGTCATACATGGCTTTTTTTTAGTTGGATGATGTGTTTTGGAAACTTCATACGTTCATGTTTTTTCCAGAGGATATCGTGATCAACAGTATCAAAAGCTTTCACATAATCGATGAAACACAGGTATAGGGCTTTTTGATGTTCTCTGTTTTTCTTTATGATCAATTTTAAATTTAGAATCTGGGTTTCTGGGGACCTTTTCCGGGCGGAAAACCTGCTTTTTTGTCTGCAATTTCCTCTCTTAACTTCAACTTCATTCTTTTAGCAATAATTTTCAACAAAATTTTGCTGCTGTGACTTTTTAATGCAATTGTCCTATTATTGTTGCACTGGAGTGCGTCACCTTTTTAGGTATGGGAGTAAAGACTGATTTTTCCCAGTCTTCTGGCCATTTTCTTTCATTCCATATTTTGTACAGAGTTTGTAGAAGAAGTATTCAAACACTTTCGCCAGCATTCTTAATTAGTTCTGCTGTTATTTCATCATTCTGGGGCTCTTGTTATTCTTTACTTTTTATGGCTTTTATAACTTCGTCTAGCAGTGGCGGTGGTTTATCTTCGTTGTCATGAGTCTAATTAAGTTGTTGTTAGATTTTTATTTTTTTGTATAGGTTGGAAAAAATATGATTCCATCTATCTTTGATTTCTTTTCCATCACATAAAAAAAGTCCATCTTCAGTTTTGAAAGTGTCCATTGTAGGTTAAATTTTCGTACTCCTTTGGTAGAGTTCTTTAGTTGTCTTATTGATAGAACAGTTTTCAATTCTCTGGCAATGTTCATTTAAATATTTTTCCTATCTTGTTGCAATAATCTTTGAATTTTTGTATTTTGTTTTTTGTAAATTACTTTTTCAACGGATTATTGATACCCTTTGATTTTAGGCATCTTCTTGTTTAAATTTTCACTTAGTGTTCTTTCAGATACCCAGGGGGAAATTAGTCTTTTTCTTTTTGGCGATAGTTTCTTAAGCAGTGCTCAGCAGGAGTTTTTTTCCTTTTTCCCCACAATTTCATTTGGTGTTTTATCATCTTCACATTGATTGAGTATTTCAAATTTGTTTGACACTGTAATTCTGTAATTGTTATCAAGAGTTTTGTAGTCGAGTTTTAGGGGTTTGGTGTTGGACGCTCCATTTTTTTGATTTCTTATTTTAAAGTCGATAGTAAGTAGTTGGTGGTCAGAGTTGCAGTTGTATGCAATTTTTCCATTTTTGGTTCAGCACAATGTAGTCAATTTTTTTTGCGTGTTCTTTTGTCTGGTGAAAACTACGTGTACAAGTGTTTTGGGGTTTGGTGTTGGAACAATGTATGGTTTATAACTAGATTATTTGTACTACAGAATTCAATAAAATCTTACCTCTTTCATTTATATCTCCAAGGCCAAATTTTTCCCAAAGGGTGTCATTTTTTAGATCATTTTTTCCTACTTTGGCATTGAGGTCTCCCATGATTACTTTTACATCTCTGTTAGGGATTGGTCTAAAGTATCTTGGAGAGAGTTAAAAAAAAAATTCCATTTTTTCATCACTTGCAATATTGGTTGGTGCGTAGCATTGTATAATACTAATATTATGAGGTTTTGCTTGTATTCTGACTTTAAAAATCGATCATTTATGGGCTGTACCCAATTTGTGCATTTGCAGTTTTTTTCGTGAGAATCATAGCAACTCCATGGGCTATAATTTCCTTCTTCTTTTCCAGAAAAAAGAACTGTCTTGTTTTCTTTAGTTTTGAAACTTCCATTTCTTTTCCCAATTGGTCTCACTTTTTCCTAGTATTTGAATGTTGTTCTATCCATTTCGTTACAGACAGTATGTAAATTTTCCCATCTCTTTCATTTTTCCTTTTCGTTCCACGTTCCGATTTTTTAATATGTTTCTTAATTGGACATGTTTTCTTTATCTCTTTGTCTTTCCCGAGCATGTTTAAAAATTGTCAGCCTGGTTTCCCACTGACTAACGCGCCCCTTGATTAACCCACGCGACGGGCGATGTGGTATGAATTATCATTTCTGTATTTAATCATTGGTGTAGAGGTTTGTCAGGAGAAAATAAAAGTTGAGTGGAATCCCCAGGTCCTTTCAACTCGCAGTCTCCAACTAACTAGGAGGAACTATCTCTGCCCCCTTTAAAACAGTTACACTGTAATACGCCAGACATATTATTTGGTGAAACCAGTAATCAGTAGAACTGAAAGGTGTTTTTACCAATATCCACTGCCCCGCTGCCGACAGTTTCACCGCAACCCTGGTATAGGGAGTAATAGGGTGCTATCCTTGTTCAAGGGAACCCAGGGTTTCAGTTTATTGTCTTACCCAGGACAGGCCAGAACCTTAGGAGACTTAAATTAAGATCTTCCACAAGATTCCTCATTTCCTACCATAGGATCGGCTAACCACAAGGGGGTTGAAAACCAATCTGGATGTAGGATATCCCGCAATCCTTTGTAGTCTCGTGTAGTAAATCAGGTTCATGTAGTCCCAAATGTAATCATAGAGGTGGTTCTCCACTCTCAGCATACAAGGACTCCACAAGTGAAGACCAGAAAGCCCCAGTGCAGATCTTAGAGCTCATTATGAACTGAGTCCAACATCCCGGGAAACAGTAGGAGTTGCAGATGAATAATCCCCACATCCATAATCAAACTTATACTTATAAGCGCTTGGGAAAGTCGCTATAGTAAATGAAGTGCACATTACTATTTTGGGGGTTTCTGGTGTTTATCTCTTTGGGGAGTGTTTGTTGTGGGTGGAGTGCCCCAAGGTATGGCTGGGTGTTGGTGATAAAGTCGGAGATCAATGAGGGAGCCCGGCAGGCTCCCCAGTCGGCTAAGGACTGGGCAGTCCTTGTGGTGCTGCTGCTGTTGTCTGCTCTGCTAGAGGATCGGGGAATGCTGATCTCGTTTCGGGCTCTGCGGCTTAAGTACATGAGCGCTGTGTAAGCGCGCAGGGAACGAG
>NW_023639306.1:2500-12228 GCF_015228065.2 Penaeus monodon | reverse complement strand
TTCTGGATGACGTTTTGGTTATTCATAAATGTCATATACGTACGAATTATATAAATACCGAGATAGAGAGTCACTTCATGGAATACCACACTGTCGTGCTAGTGCAGATATTTTCAGGCAAGGTATTTAAAGATTCGATTTGTAATAATATTCACCAAAATTGTCTATCTATCTATCTCTTTATTTTTGTGTCCATAAACACACAGACACACACACACACGCGCGCGCATACGCAGACATACACATACACGCACACATACACAGAAAGAGAGAGAGAGAGAGAGAGGAGAGAGAGAGAGAGAGAGAGAGAGAGAAGGAGAAAAAGGGGGGGGAGAGAGAGAAGGAGAAAAAGAGAAAGACAGAGGAAAGAGAAAGATAGAGAGAAAAAGAAAGAGAGAGAGAGAGAGAAAGAGAGTGAGAAAGAGAATGTGAGAAAGAGAATGTGAGTAAGAGAAACAGAGAGAGAGAGAGAAGGAGAGAGAGAAAGAGAGAGAGAGCGAGATAAAGAGTTAGATAGATAGATAGATATACATATACACACTCACAATCATATTTACTGTACTTCTCTGCATATATAGAATATATCGGAATCCCGTATCCACTTGAACGTTGGCCAACATGCGTCTTCTGAATGAATACCTGTACTAATGTTAATCTTTCCCTGTGATCCAATCAGTCCATTAATGTATTTTAGGTGTTGTCTTCCTCCTAATCTTTTTCCTTTAAAATTCGCTGTTTCGCAATATTTCAGATTTGTTGTTTTTTCATTACATACATACACACACACACACACACACACACACACACACACACACACACACCCACACACACACACACACACACACATATATATATATATATATATATATATATATATATATATATATATATATATATATGTGTGTGTGTGTGTGTGTGTGTGTGTGTGTGGTGTGTGTGTGTGTGTGTGTGTGTGTGTGTGTGTGTGTGTGTTGATGTGTGGTTATAACAGATAGATGAATTAACGCACACTAACATAAGATTCATGTATATATATAAGATAAATATATATATATATATATATATATATATATATACATATATATAGTATATAGATATATATATAGATATATATATAATATAGAATATATATATATATATATATAAAGCATTATATATATATATATATATATATTATATATATATATATATAATATATATGTATATATATATATACATATAGATAAATATATATATATATATATATATATATATATATATATATATATATTTTTTTTTTTTTTTTTTTTTTTTTTTTTTTTTTTATCATTATTTAATATGATGGCGTTACTAAATGAATGTTTACAGATAATTTGGAGCACGAGGAGTGTGTGTGTGAAAAAAGAGAGAGAGGGGGGGATCGAGAGAGAGAAAGAGAAAGACAGGATTGAAATGCGTATATATGAGGTAATATGAGAAGTGAATAAGTATATAGCAATTCTTTGTAAAGTTTTCTTTTTTCTTTTTTTCTTACAAACAGATGTTTTTCCTTGTGGTTCTGTTCGGGTCCCTGGCGACGGCGTCCAATGCCGGTGAGCTGGAGCTTCAAAGAATGACTTTCGCCGACCAGTACTCTGTCTGGGTTGCGGACCTTGTAAGTCAGACACACTCCGACGCAGGGGGAGATGCACACGCACACGCACACTCACACACACAAACACACACACACACACACACACGCTGGCAGATAAAGAGAGAGAAAGACAAATAGATATACATTCATGACGAAACAAATAAAAAATACGTATACCTTGCATAAATATCTTGCATTTATGATATACATGCACATTCAAAAAAAAATCTTCTTATTGCAATCTCTCTTTAGCAACCTGGGTACACAGTAGTAAATACAACAATTAACGGACAAACATGCTACTGCAAAGTTCCTGACAATACAACTTCAACAACAAGTACATTAAAACCCACAATGACTACAAAAGCAGCCAACCTCGGGTTAGTAGTCGGTTTTTATGCCCTGGTTTTCATATTCTTACACCAAATTCCTAATGTTTTATATATATACATATTATAAAATATAAATTAATATATATATTTTATAAATAGAATATATATTAATATATTAACATAAATATACAGTAATACACAAAACCCCACACAACACACCAAACCACACAAATATATGATATTATATAATAATTTTATATATAAATATAATATATATATATATATCCCAATATTTTCCCGACACCAATACCCCACAAACAAAACATACATTAGATATACATTCGGGACACACACACACAACAAACAACACACACAAAACACCACAAACACACACACACACACACACACACACACACAAAAAAAACAAACAAAAAAACAAAAAAAAACAAAAAAAAAACAAACACACACAATAAAATAAACAGTCGGCGAACCGGGCCCCCGATGTCGACTTTTTTTATTACTGCCGCTCTAGGGACAGGTCCTCTCGGGACATTATCCCCTCCATGGAATCTTTCCCCCCTCTCACAGGGGGGAATGGAGCCATTTCCTGCCATGAATAAAGGAAATGATCATCAGGGGGGTTTCCCCGCTCCCCTTTCCTTTGGACGGGTTTTTTTTAAGACACTTTTCCTTAGAAGGGTTTGCCCCCAAGGCTAAATTTCCCCTCAAACCCTTTTCTTTTTACCCCTTTAGATGGGACCGGGCAGGGCTCCTTTTGGGTCAAAGGGGTGGCCCGGGAGCAATAGTGGCTAAGGGGGGGTTTCCCTTTACTCCTTAGGAGCAAAACCCGTATCTATGTTAGCCTTCCCCTATTAGGTATGTATATAGTTCCCACACGCGTGCGCACACACACACATATATGTGGGTTATGTGGTATGTGTGTGTGTGGCATATATATATATAAATAAAATATCTATAAAATAATATATATATATTTTAAAATTTTATATATATATATCACATATATATATATATTTTTTTTCCACTGTAAAATAGATGTCTGAATATATTTAAAATAAAAACACAAAAAACCAAACAACACACACAAATTTTAGATATAATATAATTTATAATAGATAAAAATATATATATAAATTGTATACAAAACCCTACATATAACATGTGTGTATTTTATATAAACTTTAATTTGGGATATTTATATGCATTTTCATATTTATGAAACGCAAAAATATATACATAAATATAGTATATTTTATAATGATAATATATATATGTATATATAATATATTTTATAAAATTTTATTTTAAAATATATTTTATATAATTTTATGGTGTGTAAAATATATGAATGTATATTTTTTAAGTGTGGGTATGCAAATTTTATCCGGCCGCAGTGGCCGAGTGGTTAGGGGCATGGGCCTCAAGACTGGCACGCCCGGAAAATTGAGTTCAAAGGGTTCGAGTCCCCGGCCGGGCGTTTTTCCCCTTGGGAAAAGGAACTTCACCTCGTTTGGCCTACCACCCCACTGGGGGGAAAGCCACCCCAAAAGCAGTCCCGGGTCCCAAGCCCGGATAAATAGAGAGAATGTTTACCTAAAAGGTAAAAACCGGCACTCGCCGTAAAAAGGAACTGGGGCCCCTCCCACGTATTTCACTCGAAGATCACCCAAAACCCATGAAAAAATACAATTAAGTAAATGCGTGCCCACGGGGGCTCAAACATGAACCTGCCGTTATGTGGATGTATGTATGCATGGGTGAAGGGCGTACCCCACTCGCGCGGCGTTTTTGTGAATGTGTATTTGTGTGTGTCTGTAGTTTGTGTGGGTGTGTATGGAAAATTTAAGTATATTTTATTATATATATATATATATATATATATATATATATAAAAATATATATATATATATATATATGATATACTATATAACATATATATATATAATACATATAATAAATATATTATTTTCTATATATATATATATTATTTATAAAATATATATATAAAGGGGAAAAAACACAAAACCCCAAAAAACACACACACCACACACCACACACACAAAACACCCCCCACATCCCACACGGTTTTGGGGAAATTTGGGGGTTATTTTAGTGGGATCCCAAAGGGGCCCCGGGACTACCCCATGTAATTCAGCCCGGAAAATGGTCAGAAGGTATGGGGGGGTCCCCCCTAAGCAAAGAACCCCACTCCCTGTGAATCTATGGGATAAAAAAGGCTTCGGGAGTAAAACCTGGTTAAAATCTGGAGCCGGAATTTTGAGGGAGTCTTGCTGCTTGCGACCCATTAGGAAAACTCCTGCGACGCCTCTGGTCCCAAAAACCGAAACCGGTCTTTTCCCTTTCCTTTGGATCCGTCAACCTAAGGGGGAGAAAGGGAGCCTTTGATGGGGAAAAACAGCCTCCTCCTCTCTTTTCTTTCCCCTGGGCATTGGCTAAAACCTAAAACGGGAGGGATAGAGAAAAATTTAATGCCATTGTCGACTTTGAGTGGGGTGGCCTTTTCTCTCTCTCTCTCCTTTCTCTCCTCTTCTCCTCTCCCCTCTCTCTCTATATATAATATATATATTATATATATAATAATATTATATTTTAATTTTTTTAAAAATTTATATGTATATTTTATAAAAACATACGGGACACGCACAAAACACATGCAACACATAAAATGTGTGTGGTTTTTGTTGTTTAGTGCGGGTCTAGCGTTCCGTTTAGCAACCCTGCTGACCTGGTTCAATTCCCGCACCCTGTGGAGGGAAAACCTCGGCCATTCCTTGCCACAAGGAAGCATTTTTAAAAAGCACATTAAAAAAAGCCGTAACTTTACTGAATTTACAAGAGGCTTCTACAATAACTCAAAATTATAATTTTTTTTATTATTATATATTTTTACATACAAATTAATCACACGCACAGGGCACAAACCCCACACACACAACACACCACAAAACACAACAACACCAAAACCACACAAACACACACAAAATATTTTATATATATATTTTTTATATATATATATATATATAATAATTTTATATGTTAATACAAAAATTTAAATTCCCAAAACATAATAATTTTTTACATATGTATATAAAACCCTTAATAAAATATATAAATGGGGTGGGGGTGTGTGTGTGTGTGGTGTGTGTGTGTGGTGTGTGGGGTGTTTTCATATACCAGAAAAATAAGTATCTTTATCCTTTGTGCAAATGTTATAAAAATCAAAAAGGGTGGTGTGGAAAAAGGAGTCAAGGCTTTAGCCCCGTAACCCCGATGTTAACGGGAAAAAGCTTTAAATTTTCGCTTTGACCACAAGTAAAAGCAACGAAATTTATTTTCCCTTTAGTACAAAAAGTATGCATGCATAGGTTTTTCATTTATCTTCATTTCCCAAACACACAGCTTGCGGGTCAGTGAAAAAAACAACCCACCTTTCAACTACACAAAACACCCGAATTTTGGGCTCAAAAAACCACAACTTGGTCACCCCCAATTATCCTAATGGTTATCCAGAAGGGTGTACTTCCCACCCTTACTATCCAGGTACGTTTGACCCCTTATTGTAAAGGGGGTGATAAAAAAATTGCAATATAAGCTACAATAGCAGTAGTAAGACTGATAGTAGCAGTTTAGTTATAGCAACAATAAAAAAAAAAGATAGCGATTTAGAGCTTTGGGTTTTGGGGACTTGGAAGTGCAGTTCAGGGGGTTTTGAACAAAAAAAATAAAAGATATGAAAAATAAGATTATTTAAAATTTTTTTCCCCTAAAAAAAAACCCGAAGAAAACTTTTTGAGAGATATATTTCAAGAAATTTAGTAAAACGGGAGCAAACTGAACAATGTCAGATTCATTATTTTATATAAAAAATAAAAAAAGCTTTTTGGGAAAACATAATTGCCTTAACAAAATATCTCTTTTTTTCAAAAAAACGCTGAAAAATATTTCTATTTTTACAAATATTCATTTTCTATGGGGGTTTTGCGTGGGGGTGCCGGCGTGCGTGCGTGTGTGGGGTTTTGGTGTTGGGGGGTGTGTGTGTGTGTGTGGGGTGTTTTGGTGGGTGTGTGTGGGTTTTTATATGTATATACATACACGCAAAATTTTATATATATATATAAAATATATATATATTATATTTTAATTTTTTCCCTTTTTTTTTTTTTTTTTATGATCAGCCTTACTTTAATCAGACTTTCCGATATATCAGCTCAAACACTACCACTCCCTAAACAGTAGAAAAGAAAGAGAGAGGGGAGGGGGGGGGGGAAAAAACCCAAATAAAACCGAAACCCCGTACAATCTTTCCCTAATAACATACGTCAAAAAACCTTTCATTCTTTAAATTTTCCAAATTTATAGTGTCAAGGGGTTACCTTTCCAGAAACAATTTCCCAAAATGACGGCAGCAGAGGTAAAGTGGGGAGTAGAAAAATAAAAAAAAAATGCTTCTGAATGAATGCCTTTTGATAAATTACTTATTTATTAAGCCTAATTTTTAAAAAAATTTTAAGGAAAATTTTCCCAAAATTTATTGCTCAATTTTCCCCTTAGGGGGAAACATGTTTTCACTTTTTGTTTTTTTGATCCAAAAATTTTCTAGTTTTCTTACCTCACCCTTTCCTTTATCATTAAAGTAAAATGACCCTAGGGAGGTTTTTGTGTATACGGGGCATTTTTTTTAAAGTCATTTAAGTCGCTTTTCCCAAGGGCCCCTTTAAAGCAAGGGAATTTATAAAGAATGCAGTTTTGGTTTTCCCTTTCCCTTTCCCCTGCATTTGTATAAACCGGGGCGCTAGCACCCCATTTTTGGGAAAAGGAAAAGGATTTGTAAACTTAGGATTTACTAAAAACAGTCGAAGAGAGCTTACAAAAAATATTTGCGTTTTTCTATTTTTTATAATAAAATTTAAGTTGGAAAAAAGGGAAAAAGGGGCAAACACCAAATCGGAAACAAATCGTGAAAAAGCACGGGCACACTTCGGATATGGCGCATACGGAAAAAAGTGTGTGGAGTGTGAGGGGGGGGGTGGTGTGTTTTGTGTGTGTGTGTGTGTTGGTGAGTGTGTGTGTGTGTGTGTGGTGTTTGGGTGTGTGTGTGTGTGTGTGTTTTGGGGTGTGTGTGTGTGTTTATATATATATATATAATAATATTATATATAATATATAAAATTATATTTTAAAACATATACTATTTATAAATATATAAAAATATATTATATATATATATATTTATAAAATATATTTATAAAACTTTTATAAAATATATCTTATTATTATATTATATATATATATATATATATATAATATATATATAATAATATTTTATATATATATATATGTCTTTTTTTCATCTAGTTCCAAGTAAGGCCTACGAAACAAAACTCCTATTCCCCAACAGTCTCAAGCATACATCAATCAAACTGGCTGTTCAGGCCGGGCCACCTAGTTTACTCTGGATATATTACACAACAAAAAGTAAGTTTATTTTTTTACCAAGTGTAATGATAACACCCGAAAAATAATATGAAAAAATATTTATAGTAAAAAAAGTAGTAATAATACTAATACAACCCCAAAGGGCAACAATAATGATGAAAATGGGCAAATTTGTAATAATTATTTAACCAAAAGATGATAGAAAATAATGTTTGGGAAAGATAATAATGGGTAGTTATAATGATGGGTGAAATAATGAAAACTGTATGAATTATTAATGGAAAAAAGTCATAACAATATTGATAATGATAATGGGTGATAATAATAAAATAATGATAAAGAAATACTGTTGATTTTAAAAATTTTAATAAACTTGAAACATTTTTATTATAATTTATTGCCAGTCTTTTTTCTTCTTATTTATTATTATTATTATTTTATTATTTTATTATTTTATTATTTTATTATTTTATTTATTATTTTTAAATTTTATTATATTATTTTTATTTATTAAAAATAATAATAATAATAATAATAAAATAAATAAAAATAATAATAATAAAAAATAATAATAAATAATTAAAATAATAAAAAGAAAAGAAGAGGAAATTTAAAATTTTAATAATAAGTTTTCAAGGTTATTACAATTTTTATCAAAAGTATTTCATTTTTCATTATTTTTATTATTTTCATCATTATCATTATCAAAATTGTTTTTGACTTGTTCCCTTAATAATATATTTCAGTTTTTCATTATTATCACCCCTTTTTTATTATCACTATCAGATTATCATTCCAGAAAATTTATTACTTCATCATTTTTATAATTAAATTTCTATTGTCAAATTTTTATCATTATTGTTGTCATTGTTATTATTAGATTTTACTACGTTTTTATATGATACTTTAAAATTTTTGTTATGATGTTATCCTTACACTTGGTATCAAAATAGAACTTACGTTTTTTGTGTAATATATCCCGAGTAAACAGGTGGTCGCCCCGAACCCGCCAGTGATTGAGTAAAGCTTGGGACTGATTTATAGGAGATTTTTACGTAGGCCTTTTCCCTTTGGGAAATGATGAAAAGAAAAGACATATATATATATATATTTTTAATATTATATAAAAATATATTAATAGATATATTTTTATTATATAATATATATAAGGGTATTATAATAAGAAAATAACAAAATATTAAAATAAATATAATTTAAATATATATATAAAATATATATAAAAATATAGTATTTAATTTTATATATATATATAATATATTATCTATATATATTTTATTTTAAAATATTTTAACACACCAAAACACACCCCAACAACACAAAACACAACACCCACACACACACACACACACACACCAAACCACAACACACCCCACACACACTCACACACACCACACACTCACACTCACAACCCCCACATTTTCACGTATGCGCACCCTCATCCGACAGTGTGCCCCTGCTTTTTCCCGAAATTTTTTCCGGGGTTTTGTTTGCTCCTTTTCCTTTTCCAACTTAAATTTTAAATATGGCAAAAAAGTTTAAAAAAAACGCAAATTTTTTGTTTTTTTTAAGCTCTCTTCGGGGCCCGGTGAGTAAATCTAAGTTTACAAATCCTTCCTTTCCCAAAAAGGGACGCTAGCGCCTGGTTTATGACAAAATGCGGGGGAATGGAAACCAAATCTGGGATTTTTTTTAATTCGTTTCTGAAAAACCATGGTAAAAAGCGACTTAAATGGGCATTAAGAAAAAAGCACGTATACACAATAAAACTCCCCATGATTTATTTGACTTTTTAAAGATAAAGGAAATGATGAGGTAAGAAAAAAAACTAGAATTCTAGGATCAAAAAAGAAAAAAAAAAGTTTAAAAAATAGGTCCCTTCCCAAAGGGAAAAACTTGAGCCCAAAAAATTTATTATCCGTTTAAAATTATTTTTAAAATTTGGGTTAATAAGGGAAGGAATGTATCAAATGGGATTCATTTAAAGCGTTTTTTTATTTTCTACTTTTTACTATTAAACCCCTGTGGCCCCTTTATTTGGTTTTGAATGTTCTGGAAGGATAAAACCCCCTTTACACGTAGTAAAAGGATTTAAAGAATGAAGGTTTTTGAAAGTAAGGGGATTGGGGAAAAAAATTGTCGGTTACGGTTTATTGGTTTCTCCCCCCCCCCCCCCCATCTCTCTTTTTTTTCCACGGGCAGGGGAGTGGTAGTGTTTTTGAACTGATATATTTCGGATGTGAAAGATTAAGTAATGGCATCATAGAAAAAAAAAATATAAAATATAT
>NW_023639305.1:5000-12228 GCF_015228065.2 Penaeus monodon | reverse complement strand
CATTTTTATTACATTACCCAATTTTATTTTATTTTTATTGCGTTGTTAATTATCCTCATTATATTATTTTTATCATAATTTTTATATTATTTTTAAATTTATGATTATTATATTTTTAATTTTTATATTTTTATTATTTTTTAAAAATTTAATATTTTAATTTTATTTTTTATTTTTAATTATTATTATTTATTAATTTATTTATTTATTTTATAATTATTATTATTATTTTACTATAAAACATTTTTTATTTTTCTTTTATTATTATTTTTGTTTTATTAATGTTTTAATTAAAAGATGATGGAGAGATGATAATGAATACAATTTTTATATCACATAATCTTTCATTTTAACATTCCATTATTGTTACTTTATTATCATCCTGTATTTATTTTTTTTTTTATTCTTATCATTTCATTATTTAATACCATCATTTATTATTTCTTTTTTTATATTTTATCTTTATTATCTTTATTCATCACGTCATCATCATTAAATTACATTTATTATCATTATCATATTTATACATCGTTATCGTTACGTTATCGTTATCTTTATCTTTATCGTTATCAACATTATCATTACTTTATCTTTATTTATCTTTACATATCTTTACATTATATTTATCATTCCCTTTACCTTTATCATTTCTTTACATTTCATTACTTATCATTATCTTTTCTTTTTCTTTATCTTATCTTTATCTTTATCATATATTTCATTATCATCATCATCATCATTCATCATTATTTAATAAGTTCATTATATTATCTTTTCTTTATCATCATCCTTTTTATTTGTTTCAAATTATCCTTATCTATTACTTTATTTTTAAACAATATTATCATTATTAATAACTAATATCACTATCTTTACTTTTATTTTAGATTATCTTTGCATCATCATTATCATCACCATTAACATTAGCAGTGGTAGCAATAACGACCCTGACCCATATCACTACTACCTTATGAATAGCTCTGCAACGCCCCTTTCATCACGGATCTTCAGAAATCGACGATCAACTCTCGCTGGTGGAAAGTCCACAGCGGTGTTTCTGTTCTGTTGTCCACACGCAGGAAAAAAATCCTTTTTAAAACACGGTCATAATTTTAGTTGGCCTTAGCAATTACTCCCAAAAACCCAAACAAAAAAACAAAAAAAAACCATTAAAAAAGAAAATCGGGATCTGGCTTACCAGCCTTCAAGGTGCTTCTTTTGGGGAAAACGCTGGCCGGGTTTTTCCCAGCTCGCGGCGGTCGACCTGCAACCGGGGGTGTGCACGTGTTTGGTAATTTGATATCATGCTGCGGATAAGAAACCCGACGAATCCCGTGATGACACAGAGCCGTAGAAGGAGGCGCGGGAGGTTGTCCGCGTTTCTACTCCTGCCCATCCGAAGTAGTAATTCAAGTGGGGGAAAAATTGAGACGGGGCTGACCAGCGGACTTTCTCAAAATTTCGCAAAGAGCGGGTATTTTTCCCGGAGGCCTTTCCAGACTGTTAGGGTGACGTGTGGACTCTTTTGGCGAGGCACGGAAGGAGAGTCCTCAACGCCGGAGATGGACCCCTGAGCCCACCTGCCCTTCCCTCAGCGCGGAGCGGCCGACGGCCTCTGCCAACATTCGTAAACCCAGGGCCTCCTGCAGGGGGTCCAACCATAGGGTTTTTTTTATCCCCGCCCCCACAGCTTGCTGAATTATAAACCGGTGTTTCAGCAAGTGCAGAGACAGCTTCTCTGCCAGCAGCCCTGATGAAAATGTGAAAAAATTTGACATGATAAACATCGGAGAATTTTTGGGGGCGAGATATCATATCTAATTCAGTTTTATATAAAACCGTGCCTGTATTAGACTTTAAAGAAAAGCTTGCACACATGTAAAGACAACCCATCCAACGGTTCAAAGACTCCCCTGCGGAAGAAGACCACGTGTGGAAGGGGACCTGAGAGTCTGGCCGAATCGGACCCAAGCCCCGGCTGGTAGGGGGCGAGGAGACAAATGGAAAGCAGCCTGAACTCCGAAGTTTTTTTTCCCGAAGGAGAGCTGCGTTTCCCTGCGAAAGTGGCATTTTAAAAAAAGCCGAGAAATGTTTCCCCCGGGCAAGCCGAGCCCCCGTTTTCCGGCGAGCCGGGTATCGCATGGGCGCAAAGGTCGTCTCCCCAATTGCAGGCTCTCGAAAGCGAGGTTTTTGAGCGCTTGATGAATCCCGAGAAAGAAACCTAGCTTTTCCGGGGATAAGTGTGCGTATTCTGGGCGGTGGTAAGATGGTTGACAGCTGAGGTTTGAATTCTCCAGGGGGGCAAAGAAGGCCCCCTGCCCGTCGGAGGTGGCTCATCATCCAGGATCGTAGACGCTGAGCAGAATGAGCACCGCCAAGTTGAAGGGGAACAGAAGTTCTTTTTGCACCAGTTGCCAATTTTTCTGAAGTAGGGTAAACCCAATTCCCGGGTCCCTTGTTCCTGGGGGACTCACCGGGTTTCTCTAGATATTCAAAACGAAGTGGGTTTGGGGACGCGGGCGCCACGCCCGTATCCTGAACACCATGAAGGCAGGCCACGTCCGCCCCCTTTCCCCCGATCCTGTTGAGTGGGAAAGGGGGCCGCGGGCGCATACGATGCGGACGTTGCGGGAGAAGAAAGAGGATCTCCTCAAGCAAGGCATCTGAGCTCCATTCATTTCTCGAAAGCCATCGACAAGGAACAGGATTTTTGGGAGAATGATTTTTGAATTGAGCATCGTCATTTTTTTTGGAACCACGGTGCTGGGAAAAAGTGGCGGAGAAAATGGCCGAAGGACCGGTTGTCCATGACACTCGGTCTTGAAGACCAGGCGAACAGCACGGGCTTCCACGCGACCCCCGGGCGGTCCAGTCGGCGATGAGCTTCTTGTGAAAACCCGTTTGCCGTTTCCCGTTTCCCCCCTTGCGAGAGGACGCCGGCAAGGTCCCTTCAGCGTGGTTTTCAGAAACGTCGCGATTTTCCCTTTCTTGAACCCCGGGGCCTTTGCCCCATTTTGATTCGGACGAGAAACAGGCGGTTCCTTCGTGTGCTCTGAAAACAGTTTTCCCTCTTGAATAGAAAACCTAACAAGGGTTTTTCCCCGGGATTGAGCCCTTTTTCTGACACGAGATTGGATCGTGTTCACTTCCCCCTACGCTATCTGGCAGTGTAGATGTGGCGACTTTAAAGAAAATTTTGTGCTGATGTTGACCGTAACCACATTAGCAAATACCCCAATGTCTAAACACACACACACACACACAACACACACACCCACACACACACACAAAATAAATATCTATATATATATATAATATTATATATATATATAAAATTTTATTAATTTTAAAATTATATAGTATGTGTGTGGTGTGTGTTTGTGTTGTGTTTGGGGGTGTTAACAGTTGTGTGTGTGTGTGTGTGTGTGTGTGTGTGTGGGTTGTGTTTTGTGTCTGGTGTGTTTACACGCACAGGACACACACAAATACACACACCACACACACACACACACACCACACACACACCCCACACACACACACACACACACACACACCCACAACACACAACACACACACCACACCCACACCAAACACACACCACACACAATACACACAACACACACACACACACACAGATATATATTATATATATTAAAATATATTTTATATAATATTATATTTTATTGGTGTGTGTGGGTGTGTGTTGTGATGTGTGTGTGTGGGTGTGTGTGGTGTGTCTGTGGTGTGTTTTTGGGGTGTGTGGGGTGTGTGTGGTGTGGTTGTGTGTGTGTTTTGTGTAAGTCTGTGTCGGTGGATATAACGCACAGACACCACAAAAACACACACCACACACCACCACACACACACATACACTACACACCCACACACACACACACCACACAACACACAACCAAACACCACACACACCCACACAAACACACAACACCAAAACACACACACACCCCACACACACCAAAAACATAATATATATATATATATATATATATATATATATATAATATATATATATTAATATATACATAATACATAGAATTCATCCACCCAGACCAGAAAAAAAAAAGATATGTAAGCCATGAAAGCAAAGCTTGAGGGGCACTAAGGCGCAGAGGCCCCCGGGGGGCCCATCATTGCAAAAACACTTTTTGGGTTTTCAGTCTTTTAGCACGAATACTTGGTAATCTTCAATTTCCTTATATGTGGATAAGTCGCAAGTCATCACTGGCTATTTACGGGGTTTGGTCAGGTAGTTTTTATGAAATGTGTCAGTAAAACATCCTTTTAACCCTTATCACTCATTTTGCGCCCAATTAGTATGAATCTCCCTCGAAAGTGTAGTCTTGGATCATTGTTTACATCAGTCCTTTTCGCTTATATATAAATACCCCTTCGTATGCAGGCTCTCGGTTAAAAATTCGATCTCTCTTTTTCGTTCCGTGATTTAATCACTCACCTCGCCTCTGATGAATGACAAATCATCAAAAATTCACTGTTTATTACTTGGCCAATCCCCTATGTCGCACCACCGATCAACTTCAGAGTAGCGCCGGCCCCCTTCCTGGAACACCCAGCAGGGGGGGAGCAGCGTAAGTTGGTACGGGGTCCTCAGTCGGTCCTCACACTGGCGGAAAAATGACAAAGCTATCACCCGAGCGGGTATTTAGAGTCGGGAAGATTCGCAGGAGCGTCGCTCTGGTGAGCTAAAAACGAGTTCCTGGGACTAAATTCGATTTTGAAAAAATTAACTAATAATTTTTCCCTTTAAACCTTTTTGACTTAGAATGAACAGATAATCACCTAGACAGCTTTTGGCCCCAAACCGTTGGGCCTCCTTCGTCACGCAGAGAGCAAGGTCAACCATATGAGGGGTAGTTCATCACAAAATAAAAAAGTTGCAGACACAAAAAAAAAAAGAATAAAAATGATGATAATGCATTAAGGAAAGGGGAAAAAAAGAGGGAAAAGGGGAAATCACGGAAAGTTATCTTTTCAACGTGGCAGGGGTCCTGGGATATATACCGGACGCGAGGTCGACCCTTTGTGTAGGAGGTAGGTCCGGGGAGCTCCTGCTGAGGGCTTCTGCGTCCCGAGGTCAGGACCTCACCTTTGGGGGCGTCCCCGGCGAAAAATTTCTTGGCAGGTCCAGCCGGCCCGCGCCTCCATCATGAGGGAGGAGTTGACGCCACTCTGGGGGAACGAGCTGCCCCATACAGACTCAAATTAATGGCAGAGGAATGGGATGGGGGTCGTAGTAGATAAGGAACCATTTGCCTTTTTTATATCGCTTTAAGACTTTAATTCATTTCATTTTTGGTCACTTCGACATATGGCAGACTGGTAAAAAATCAACAGGGACAAATATGCAAAGATTTTTCCCAAGTTGGGATTTGTGGGATTTATTTATTAAAAAATAGTAATAAATAGATAAAAGAAAAAATAAAAAAAATGAGTAAAAAAAAAAATGGGGCCCGATCTACTTACTCTGAAAAAATTGTTCGACGACATCCCTTGAACGACCAGGAGCGCCCCCCGGGCCCCGGGTGCCCTCGTGACCCCTCGCTGTCTCGGGGCCGATGCCCAGGGCGGGCACGAGGGGAGGAGGCTGAGGGGGCCCACATCTGGGAAAAACGCGGCCTCCCCGTCGCTATGCAGGTGGAATGTTGTTCACGTCCCGACCACGAAGAAAAGGCAGTGTTTGGGTGAAACTTTTGAGGAAAGTCGTGCAGGGCTGACCACGCCGTTTTTGAGTCGAAGTTGATCCGCCCCGCCTTGCCGTCTGCACTGCCCCGGTCGCTGCCCCTGCTCAGACAGTCCGAGAGTCGTAGGGCCAACTCACTTCGTCCCTACTGTAAAACCCAGCGACGGCATCAGTTAAGGGGTGAGCGAGACGACACGTAAATTTCCGCTGAAGAAAAAGAGAAGATGTTGAAATCGGGGTGTTTCTTCCCGCCATGGGGGAGCGCCGGAGACCCACTGATATTTTATATTCAGGCATTCGCTTAAATACACCCCGACGGCAGAGATAAGACGCATACCTTGAAACCTTGTAAGAGAGGCACTTATCACCGATAATACAATTGGTTTAAATGCTGCGTTTTCTTTTAATTTTCTTTTGGGGGATATAGGCATCCAGGCATAGATACACCCGTAAACTAGTTATTCACATATAATAATAGCATATTTATGCACACACAAACAAGTGTATTACACACACAAATATATAACACACACAACCCCATATAGAATATTTTTATTGTCGTTTTCTGTCTGTTGTCTGTCTGCTGTAGTATATATGTATATATGTATGTATGAGTAGTATGTAGTAATGATTGTAAATGTAATTTTATGCATATATATTATATATTTTAAAATAATAAATATAATATATATATATAATTAATATATATATATATATATATATATATGTGTATATAGTATGTATATGTAGTTATAAAATTTTAATATATTATATATATATTATATATTATATATATATATATATATGGATATGTTATAAAATATATATAAATTTTTAAATATAATATATTATATATATATATATATATATATATATGTTTTGTAATATATAAAATATGTAATATACTATATAATATATTATATATTAATATAATATAATATATAAATATATATATATATATAATATATTATATTATATTATATATATATATTATATATATAATTTTTATAATATATATATTATGCATATATTAAAAATAATAATATACATGTACATACATACATCATGAAAATACATAATACAAATACTACAGCAGACAGACAGAAAAACAGACAAAAGACATAATTTTTTATCTATATGTGTGTGTGTGGTTTTGTATATTTGTGTGTGGGATATACACTTGTTTGTGTGTGCATAAAAAGAATTATGTATATGTGAATAACATAGTTAGGGGATCTAGCCGAGTGCTCTATATCCCCAGCAAGATAATTAAAGAAACCAGCACTTGGGAAACCAAGTTGTATTTTCGGTGATAAGTCCTCTCTTTCAAGGATTCAAGGTAGCAGTTTACTCCCAGTCGGAGGGATTTTAAGCGAATGCCATGACATGATCAAATATCAGTGGGTCTCCGGCGCTGCCATGGCGGGAAGCAACACTCCGATATTCAACGATCTTCTCTGTTTCTTCAGCGGGAAATTACGTGTCGTCTCGCGTCACGCCTTAACTGATGCC
>NW_023639304.1:0-37500 GCF_015228065.2 Penaeus monodon | reverse complement strand
ATAATTTTCTTCACCGGGGGCCGTCTTTGGGGGGTTTTTATAGGGCATGTAAACAGGGGCCATCTATGTAGCGATAAGGTTTGAGCTGTCTGGAAAAATAATTCTTTTGTCTCGGTCGTTCCCCCCTCTTAAAGACAGTCTGTCACCCGTGGAATTTCGGAACCCAAAACCCCTTTCTTCATCCCCGGGGGTATTCCGGGGCGGGGGGTTTTTCCATTGAATATCTTTTTTTCTTTCCCGGCGTATTGTCAAATCAAATTCCCCCACCAAACGACAAACAAGGCTTTTAAAAACCATTGACGCAATTTTCCATGCTGGCAACTATTGATATTTTTGGGCGGGCGGAAAAACAAAAAAAAGGCTTAAAATTTTTTGGGTAAAAAGTAAAAAGCGATTACCACTATTTCATATTTTTACCAAAATTTCATGTTATAAAACTAAAAGGTTTTTACCCAATAGATTAAAAAGCGTTGGTTTTTTTCTATTTAGAGGCATTTAAAAGGGTTTCCCCCGGGATACAACCTGGTCCAAAGGGGGGTTTCCCCCCCACAAACCACACACACACCCCACACACACAAAAACAAAAATCATAATAAAAATACAATTTAGTTAAAAAGGATCATGAAAATCTTGTTGTACCCAAAAATGCCCTTAATAAAGACTTTTAAGAACACAAAAACCCCGTCCAACAGGGGGATAACACAAATAAAATAAAAAAAAACAGGCCCTTTTAATTTTTTTTGTAAAAGGGAAAAGCGATAACTACCACTACGCACGTTTTAAAAATTTCAGGCTTTTACAACAGGTTTTAAACAAAAATAAAAAGGTGGGAACCCCCAAAAGAAAAACAAAAAAAAATTTCTTAAATTCGCGGGACGATTGATAAGCTATCTAACCCTCCCAAAGGGTCTTTCTAATAAAAAAACAATTTACTAAAAAGGGTCATTAAACTCTTGTTGTACTCAAGGTTTTTTATTATGACTTTAAAAAACACACATTTCCCAACAGGCGGTAATACAAAAAAAATGAAAAAAACCCAAACTTAAAAATTTTTTGTGTAAAGTAAATGCGATAACCACTATTTCTAGTTTTAAATTTTGGCTTATACAACAGTTTTAAAAACCTAAAAAGGTTGAAAAGTCACCCGGGGGTTTTTTTCATTTAGAGAGCATTTAAAAGGTTTCCAAAGCATTGCGCGAGACCAAGACGGGTTTTTCCCCCCCCTATTTCCCCCTGGACAGTTTTAAAATTTCTACCCAAATAGGACCACCACCGTCCCCAGTACCGCACCCGTTATGTTTTGCTAATTTAAAACCCTTTAAAGGGGCAACGGTATATTTCCTTTAAAAAGTTTCCCGCCCCCAGCTCTCAATTTTTTTACAATCTACAAAGCAAATTATTTAAAAATGTTCAGCTTTCCCATATGTACAAACTCTGTGCACGGGCCCAAAAAAGTTTCATTTTCTTCTGATATAAAAAGACCCGGGGGAAAAATCGATTTTGGGGTCCTCCGTTTTTTGGACCCAGCCCATGGGCTATGGGTTTTAATGAAGGTGGACTAGCTTTTTTTAGTAATTTTCTCCCCCTCCCCGAAATTTTCTATAGTACCTCCCTACAAAATTACGAGAAAAGGAACCCATGCAAAAGGGAACCACTAATGTTGGGGGCGAAAAGTTTTTATTTTTTCTAGCAAAAATTTTTTTTTTGTCTTTCCCACAAAAACGGGAAAAAAAATTATAAAAGGACACAAATAACCTTGCCAACGGTATAATTCAACCCAAAATTTTTCTCGATTTCCCCTCATTGCCTTTTTACAAATATGCAGCAAAGGGTGAGCAGATAAGTTGTTATCTTTTTAAAAGACGATCCCCACCGCCGGACTAGGTGAACTTTTTGGGGAAAAGGACATTAAACCCCCGCTTTTTTAAAACAATGCATTATTTTCTCAAATCTCCCCATTTAAGAGAGAAAATTTTTTTACGGTTTGGGACTGAATAAAACTGACACTCGATTCTTTAAAATTTTCTGAAATTTAATAAAAGTCATACCAAAAAGAAAAAAAAAAAAAAATCTTAAAAATCCCTTTTCCTATGATTTTTTACTATGTTTCCCCAGTTTTTTTGTAGTACGGGAAAAAATTTAAGGCCCCCATAAATTATTTTTTTTCTTCCAAAAAAACAAAACACCTTATTTAAAAAAAAGGCTTTTACTTGATTTTTTTCCCTTTTAGGAAAAATGTCTTTATCAAAAAAAAAACTTTTATAAGGGTATGAAAAAAAGGGAAAAATATAACTCCCCATGTATAAAGCTTTTAATTGTACGTGTATTGGGGCAAGACCAAAATCCCAAATTTTGCCAAAGCGGGGTTTTTTTGACCAGGATATGTTTAACCCCCGTGAGTAAAAAAAATATATATTAGTGACACCCTCGATGCGATGATTTTAGAAAACAGCATGCAATTTTTTCCCAAATGTGCGTTTTTTTTTTTTTTTTTTCTTAAAAACCCAGTTTTTTCAACAAATATATATTATATTTTTAAAAATATTTTTTGCAAAATATAAAAAAAAAAAGGGGCTTTTTTTTGTGGGTTTTCATTTTGAAAATTCTTGTTTTTCAAAGGCAGGAAAAGTGTATATGAGAGCAAAAATACAGTCGAGGAGGTAAGTTATAAAAGAAAAAGGGGGAAAATTTACAGGGCCCAAAGGGGAAAAAACCGCATCCGAAGCAATATTTTTTAAATGACAAAAAAAAAAGCATTCGTTTAGGGAAAAAAAAAATTTTTCATTACCTCTTAAAAAGGGGGGGGAAGGCTTCTTTTCAAAAACTTAAGAAGCAAAATGCCCTTTTTTTTCAAAAACAAGGGTGATTGAAGTATTTGTGTATGAACCCCACAGTTTTTTTTCAGACTTGGGGAAAAATATGGTAAGGGTTTTAAAAAGTTATAGCATTGTAAACATCTTTAACCCCCAAAAATCTTATTTTTTCTAAAAACCTTCCTAAACTCTGAAATGCTCCAGGCAAAATTTCCGACAGGTATCGGGAATACCCCCCTTTTTGTCCCCGAATGATGACTTTTAGACATCCCAAAAAACCTTAATGGGCGTGCGAATGAGGAAGAAGGGGGAACTTTGACGCACCATGGGTAATTTTTCGGTCTCCTTTTGTGAAGAACCCCATACTTAAAGAAAATTTTACCCGGGGGGTCGCACCCCTTCAAACATTTTACCAAAGGAAACCCCCATGTTCTAGATACTGAAATTTTAGAAAAGCCGCCTCGGTTGGGTTTATTTTCGTAGCACTCGTTTTTAACACCCCTCGTTCCGCTAGCTCAAGGCCCCTGTTCTCCCCATCAAACATGCCCTATTTGCTGGAGGCCCCACCCTTTTTCCTAAATCTGCTCCTCCTCCCCCCTCCCCTCGAAAAGCCCCGATGGTATTTTTCCGCAGGAGTAAAAAAGGGTGATTATAATCATAACCCGGGGCTAAAAACATAAATTCACACAACAAATAAAAATGAAATTTACATTTAAATTTACTTAGAATTTGGGGATGCTTTTAGTCATATTAAGCTTTTGGGGGTTCCTTGCGAAGAAAACATAAAATTTGAAAAAAAAACAGTAAAAAGTCTTTTATTAGTAGTATAAAAAGATAATTCTCGTAAGGGCCAATAAAACAATCAAAATAGGACAAACATTGCCCCCGATAATTTTTCAGAATTTATAATTCCACAAATTTATCAAATTTTGCTTCTGCTTTCCCCGCAATTGGATTTTTTTTCCCCTTCGAGACAAAATACGGAAAGATTGCAGGGAACGATTTGGGGTTTGGGGCTTCCGGGAAAGGGCACCTTGTCGGAAAGGGGCATTCAAAAATCTGATAGAGGTTATAAAGCTAACAACCGGCATCCGAGCCATTTTCATGCTATATTTTATCAAATTTCCCTTTTGTAAAAATGTAATTCTTTTCTTAAATGACAAATAATGTTACCAATGGTATTTAAATATGTTTTTTTGCATAAAAGTACCCCTCCCAACCTTGTTATTAAAGAAGAAATAAGGCCCAAAAATACCCAAAAAATAAATTTAAAATATTTTTTCTTAGAAAAAATCATTGATCGATTTTGATTTTTTAAGATTTCCCCCTCGTCTACGGCAAAAAACACCAATAAAAATTATATAAAAATCAAATCATGAGTAATGTGCTTATAAAAGTATAAATTTATTTAAAAATTATTCATCCTTTTATTTTTTTTAAAATATTAGACTCCCTTAGGAAAAATAAAATCCTAAATTTACAATCCTCCGATAATTTTCCCGCGGGACAAGTACATACTCTGAAATGCGCACATTTTCCCCCTAAATTTGGGGGCCAAACCCAAAGGGACCCCCTCACAATTTTGGGGCAATTTGCTGTCAACCCGTGAAACCCATTCTAAACCCTTGGGTTTAAAAAAAAACTTCTATTGGGGTTACATTATAAAAACATTTAGCAGTAAAATGCCTACTTATCAGCGTTTTCTTGTGTCAGAGCATATTTCTCCCTGTAATTTTTGCCGCAGCCTAGACGAGGGACTCTATATTTCCCCCACGCGCCCCCACTCATCACCACGGGGGATCTTCCCCGCGGGGGAAGTAAAACCCGGGAAAGCGGCCCCCGACGAGGGGGGCGAAAGGGGGGCGGCGGGGCGGGGGGGAGGGCGGGCCGGCGAGGGCGGGGAGGGCCGGGGGACGGGGGGCGAGGGGGGAGGAGGGCGGTTGGGGGGACAGGGGGAGGGGCCCTTTTTTAAAAGTTTTTTTGATATCAAGAAAAAAAATTTTTTCGCTAAATTTTTCAAGGGGTTTTCTTCATAGAAAACCGGGTTTTTTCCACTAATTCCTTGTTTTCATTTTTTTGCCTCTGAGCAGTATTTTACAAGGTTTCCCCTTTTTTCTAATATAAAAAAATTTTTTTCCCTTTTTTTTATCAATTTGGGTATATAATATATATATATTTTTATATAATTTTTATATAAAAAGAGGGGGAAAAAGAGAGAGAGAGAGAAGGGGAACTTTAAATTAAAAAAATTGAAATTTTTGACAGGTACGGGTTTTTTGAGGTATTTTTTTAAAAATTCAAAAAGACTTTACGAGGGAAAAAAATTTAGAAAAATAGAAAATTGAATGTGCCCCTCCCCCCTTTTCTATTAAAGGGGGTTGTCCCTCAAAAGGGGGCCCCCCCCCCCTCCCCTGTCCCCCCACCGCCCTCCCTGCCCCCGCCGCCCTTTGCCCCCCTCCGCCCCCCTCGCCGGCGGGCCCCCCTCCGCCCCCCTCGCCGCCCCCCCGCCACCCCCGCCCCCCCTCGTCGGCGCCCGGGCGGTTTTTCTTTCCCCCCCGCGCGCATCCGCCCTTTGGTGATGAGGCGGCCCCGTGCGGGAAATAGAGTCCCCCCGTCTAGGCTTCGGTCAAAATTACCGGGGGAAATATTTTTTGGCCCACGAAGAAAACGCTGATAAAAGTAGGGGAGTTACGCTGGGAAAATTAAATGTAACAAACCCAAATAGAAAATTTTGTTAAAAAGGGTTTAGGGAAATTTGGGCAATGGTGACAGCTAAAAGTGCACCACAATTTTGAGGAGGCCATTGGGGGGTCGCAAAATTTTGTGGGGGAAAAAGTGCAAACATTTTCAACTATGTACTTGGGCCCCTGGAAAATGTATCGGAGGATTTTGGGCATAGGGCTTATTAGTTTCCCCCAAAGGGGGCTAAAATTTTAAACAAAAATAAGGAGCATAATATTTATACAATAACTTTACCCTTTTAAGCACATTTCTCTTTATTTGATTTTTATATAAAAATTTTTGGTGGTTTTTTTTCCGTAGACGAGGCAGGTATCTTAAATAATCAATCAAACGATCAAGAATTTTTTTTTAAAAACAAAATTTTGTTAAAAGTTTTGGGTATAAAATTTGCTTATTTTTTCTTTTAAAAACAAGGGTTTGATGGTACTTTTATGCAAAAAATCCCTTTTATTGATACATTTTTAAGCATTATTTTTCCTTTAAAATAAGAATTTCACTTTTACATAAGGAAATTTGATAAAATAATACATGGAAAAGGTTGGGTGCGGTTTTTAGCATTTTTAAACCTTATCAGAAAACTGAATGCTCCTTTTCCCACAGAGGGGGACCTGCCCCGGGAAAACAGCAAAACGTTTCCCCGCTATCGTCGGATTTCTGTCTGCGAATGGGGAAAAAAAAAATAAATTTCGAGGGAAAACGAGAAGCAAAAAATTGAATGAATGATTGGGAATTAAAAAATTCTGCAAATTTTTTCGGGCAAAAAAGTTTGTACTAGTTGATTGGTATTGCAGTCATACGGTAATTATCTATTTTTTAAATACTAATTTAAAGGGCATATTACTGTTTTCTTTTTTCAAATTTTTTGTTTTCTTCGCCCAAAGGAACCCCCAAGGGTTTTTTTATGACTATAAGCCTTACCAATTCTAAGTCAATCAATGTCCAAAACATATTTAGTGTTGTGTGAAGTTATGGTTTTGCTCCCGTTATGATTATAATCCCATTTTTTCAAACCCCCGCGGTAAAAAAACAGCATCGCGCTTTGTCGAGGGGAAAAGGGGAGGGGGAGCAGAAATTTTGGAGGGAAGGGGGAGGCCTCGCCCCGCCCAAAATAAAGGCAGTTTGATAGGGGAACAGAGCGTGACTAGCGGAACGATTTGGGGGTGAAAAAAACGATGTCCCACGAAAAACAACAACCGAGGCGAGCATTTTTAAAAAATTTCTAGCTATCTAGAAAAATGGGGGTTTTTCCCGGGCAAATGATTTAAGGGTGCGATTTCCATGGTAGATATTATTAAGTATGCGGTTTTTTCCGAAAGGAGACCCCAGGGGAAAAAACTTTCCATGGTGTCGCCCCTTTTTGTTCGCCTCTTCCCCAAATTTGCACGCCCATTAAAGGTTTTAGATGTCGATGAAGCACCCTCTGTGACAAGAAGGGGATTCCCTGTACCTTTCGGAAAATTGCCCGGGGGCTTTTCAGAGTTTAGGAAGGGGATCTTTTTAAAAAATAAAACTTTTTTGGGGGGTTTAAAACTGATAGCAATGCTAAACATTTTAACCCTTACCATAAATTTCCCAAAATTTAAAAAAAATGCTTGGTCATACACAAAACTTCAAACACCCCTTTATTTGAAAAAAAAAAGGGGATTTTGGGTTTCTCTAAGTTATGAAAAAAGTTTTCCCTCCCCTTTTTATGAGGGGAATTTGAATATTTTTTTTTCCTAAACGAATGCTTTTTTATTTTTTCATTTAGAAAATATTGGCTTCGGATGCGGCTTTTCCCCCTTTTGGGTGTGATTTTCAGCCCTTTCTCTAAATTCCTCCCGACTGTATTTGCTCGCCAAAATACACTTTTACTGCCCTGAAAACAGAATACTAATTTTTAAAACAACAAGAAAGAAACCCTTTTTTTTTTATATTTTGCAAAAAAATATTTTGATTTAAAAAATATAATATTAGTTGTTGATAAAAATCGGTTTAAGAAAAAAAAAAAAAAAAAAAAGGGTCAGTTGGGGAAAAATTTCATTTCTGTCTGCTAAGATCCATCGCATCGGGGTTTTCAATTTTTATAAAATTTTTTTTTCTCACAGGGGGAAACATATCCTTGGTCAAAAAAATCCCTGCTTTGGCGAATTTGACTTTGGCATTTGTCCAAATTTTTTCCCCCACAATTATTTAAAAGCTTTTTAACCCTGGGGAGTTTTTTTTTTTTAAAATTTTACCTCTTTTTTATACTTATAAAAGTTCTTGTTTTTGATAAAGAAATTTGCCCCAAAAGGGGAAAAAAAAATCAAGTGAAAGCCCTTGAAAATTTTTGTTTTTTTTTTTTTTTGTTTTTTTGGGGGAAAATTTGGGGGTTAAGGGTTTTTTTTTTTTTTTTTTGTTTAAAAACAGTTGGGGGGTTTTGTTTTTTTGAAGAAAAAATAATTTTTTTTAGGGGTTAAAATTTTTTGTTTCTAAACCTGGAATTGTTTGAAAAATCCCCTAGGGGGGAAAAAATTTTTAAAATAAAATTTTTTTTTTCCTTGGATATTTGTAAAAGGGACAAAATAAAAAAAAAATTTTGGGGGAAAACCCGGTGGCAAGTTTTTTTGTGCCCTTTTTAAAAAAAATTTTTTCCCCCTTTTTAGGAAAAAAAAAAATTTGCAGGTGTTTAAAAAAAGGGTGTTTAATTCCTTTTTTTCCCATAAAGTAATACCCTAGTTTTGGGGGGGGGGTGAGTCTCAAAAAATAACCCCCTTCATTTAAAAACCTTTCCAAAATTTTTTAAAAAACGGGGAAATTTTGAGTTTTTGGGTTTTTTTATCCCCCCGGAAGGTTATTTTTGGCCTTTAAAATTTTTTCCTTCGAAAAGGGGAAAAAAAAACTATTTGCTTTTGATTTAAAAAAGAAACTACGGGAAACCCTTTTGGTTACCCCTTGCCCCAAGGTTTTCCTTTCTTCGGGAATACCTTTTAGGAGGAATAAAATTTTAAAAATTTTTGGGGAAAAGGGGGGAAATTTTAAACGGAAAACTATTTCCCCCTTAAAAAAAACCATAATTTCCCCAACTGTTTAAAAAAAATGGGGGGGGGGGGGGGGGGGGGAAATTTTCCCTATGGGTGTTTAACCCTTTCTTTTTTTAACCCGAAAAAATTTTTACCTTTTTTTGGGTTTTCCCAGGGGGGTGTTTTTAAACATAAAAAAAGCTTGGGAAAAAAATTTAAACCCTTTTTATTTTAATTGGGAACAAAATTGAAAAAGGGTTTTGGGGGGAACCAAATTTTAATGAAAAAATTTTTTTTTGTTTCCCCTTTTTAAGGGGTTATTAAAACTTTAACCCGGTTGGCTTTAAAAGTGGGAAGGGGGTGGTTTGTTTGATTTTAATTTCCCCAAAAAAAAACCCCTTTTTTTAAACTTTTTTTAACCCTTTTAATTTTTCTTAAATAAATTAAGGGATTTTCAACCGAGGGTTTAAACCCCTTTTTAAACCCGAAATTTTTAATTTTGAGGTGTTGGTTTGGTTTTTTTGGGGTTTTTGGTTTTTTTTTTTTTTTTGTATTAAAACCGGCCCTTTGGAAGGGGTGTTTGGAAAATATTTAATTTTAAAAAAATTAAAACCAAGATTTTTAAACCCTTTTTTGGGGAAATTTTTTTTTTAAAGATGTTTGGGTTTTTAAACCTTAAAAAATGGGCCCCCAAATTTAAAGAAAATTTTGTTTTTATTTTTTGGGGCCAAAAATTTAAAATTAAGGGAAATTTTGTAAAAACCCGCAAATTTCAAAATCGTGTGGTAGTTATGATTACAATTTTCACAAAAAAAAAAGTTTAAAAAAAACCCAAAAAGGGTTTTCACCCGGTTAAAAAAGGGTTTTGTTCCTTAATTCCCCTTTAAGGCATTGGGGGTACAAAAGAGCAAAAAAATTTTTTCCGAATTTAATTTTTAATTTTGATGGGGTTTGTTTTGGGGTGGGTGGTGGTTTTTTAAAACCCTCCTTTGCCGGGGTTTTAAAAATTTTTTTTTGGCAACGGGTTCAAAAAACGCCCCAAAAAAGGTTGGAAAAAAAAAGGAGGTTTTGTGGCAAAAAAAGCCGGGGGATTAAGCCCCCGACCAAAGGGGAAGGGAAATTTTCCCTTCCGTCTTTCCCGGCCCAAAAGGCCTTTTTTAATTTAAAAATGTTATAGGATCCTGTTAATGTTTTTCATTAGTCTTTATTGGGAAGATGCGACCGTTGAGGATTTTTTTTAAGACCTTATAGAATTATCAATCGTCCGCATTTAAGAAATTTCTGTTGTTATTCTTATTAGGGTTGCACCTGTTATATTATGATTAACCTGTTGTATAAGCCTGCAATTTTCAAACGTGCGTAGTGGTAGTTATCGCATTTACATTTACACAAAAAATATAAGCCTGTTATTTTTATCTTATTTGTGTTATCACCTGTTAGGACGCGTGTTTGTGTTCTTGAAAGTCATATTAAGGCATGTTGGGTACAACAAGAGTTTCATGATCCTTTTTAACTGAATTGTATTTTTATTATGATGTGTGTGTGTGTGTGTGTGTGTGTGTGTGTGTGTGTGTTTGTGTGAAACCCGTCTTTGACCAGGTGTAGATACCTTGGAAACCCTATTAATGCTCTCTAAATAGAATAAAACCAACGACTTTTTAATCTATTAGGTAATTAACCTTTTAGTTTTATAAGCATGAAATGTGTAAACATATGAAATAGTGGTAATCGCATTTTACATTTACACAGAAAATTTAAGCCTGTTATTTGTGTTCCGCCCGCCCAACAATATCAATAGTTGCCAGCATGGAAATATTGTCGTCAATGGTATTTAAAGCCTTGTTTAGTCGTTTGGTGAGTGAATAGTGAGTGACAATACGCCAGGAAGAAAAGAAGATATTCAATGGAGAAACCCACGCCACCTGGAGATATCACCGCGATGAAGAAACGGGTTAAGTTCCGTAATCCACTGGTGACAGACTGTCATTAAGAGGAGGATACGACCGAGACAAAAGAATTATCTTCCAGACAGCTCTAACTTATCGCTACATAGATGGTCCTGATACATGCCCTATCAAACACCCAAGAGCTGCCACCGGTGAAGATGATCTATCCAATATATTCTCATCATTTGCACGGTTTCGATCTGGCAACGGGTCATCGCACGGTGAGAGGAGTTTGTTGGCATGCGGTAGTAATCAGACAATGGAGAGTTTTCCCTCGTCTGCACCGCCTCTGTTATATGCTGACTTGATTCCTCTCATTGACTTAACAGAAGACGATGAGGATTCGACAGCATGCAGTGATAGTAATGCAGGCACGGGTTAGAATTTTTCCTTGTCATCTGCATCATATGCAGGGTGGGAAAAAAAAAATGTATGTGTTGTGTGTGTGTTTGGGTGTGGTGGTGTGTGTGTGTGTGTGTTGTGTGTGTGTGCGAGCGCATCGTATAGTGTTTATACAATCAAAAATAAAAGCATATATTGTATAACGAGTTTTTATAATCCTTTACACTTAATTGTATTCTTATCTCTGGTACAGTGAGAGAGGAGCAGAAATTATCGGTCATTAGCAGACCTGTGTGACCTATTTATTATTGATTTTGACAGTTTCAGTCATTAGGAGAGACGGTTCCCTCGTCTGTAATAGAATCAATTCTCGATCTCGGTACAAGTTTAAACATGGTGATTTTGCGGTGTGGATGGGAGGAGCCGCGGTGTGATCATCTGTAGAAACCTTCTACGGGTAATGATTTCGGTTACGGATATTGGTCATCTTTCTGTTATGATGTACTATTTTGGACTGTAAGGTGTGCGTGTTAGTCATCGTTAGCTATGGTCTGGTGGTTACCTCGTGATCATTAACCTGCTTTCACTCTCCACAAGGTTTTGTGATTATGCGGTGATCATTGATCTATGTCACCCTGCATTGGAGGAGATCCTCGTCTGTACATCACTGGTTATGAGTAATGATTTCGGATACGGATATTGATTAGTTAATTACTTTCAGTGGTCATCTTTCTGTTATGATGCAACATTTTCAACCGCAAGGTGTGCGCGCTAGCCATCGTTGCTATGGTCCTAGTGGTTGCCTCGTGATCATTTTCCTGCTTTCACTCTCGATAAGGTTGTGTGGTTACGCTGTGATCATTAATCTATGTCATACTAATGATTCGGATACGGATATTGGTTAGTTAATCACTTTCAGTGGTCATCTTTCTGTTATGATGCACCATTTTCAACCATAGGGTGTGCGCGTAGCCATCGTTAGCTATGGTCTAGTGGTTGCCTCGTGATCATTACCCTGCTTTCACTCTCGACAAGGTTGTGTGGTTACGCTGTGATCATTAATCTAGTCACCTGGTCCCCTGCATTGGAGGGGATACTCGTCGTAGCTCATCATTTGTTTCATTATTTCTCTTATGAGGCGTCATATACGAACATAAAATGCATATTGAAAGCAGGTTAATGATTTCCGGGTATTGTTTATGTTGTTGTGGACATTGGTTGCGGTTTGCGGTTTGTGGTTTCGTCAAGGTCACTGATTACGTCACGGTCACTGACCTACTTTCACATTATGTACGTGTGTGAGGGTGTTCGATTTTGTCCACCTACATTATCCTGCTTCACTCTCGATAAGGTTGTGGGTTACGCTGTGATCATTAATCTATGTCACCTGTCACCTGCATTGGAGGGGATACTTGTCTGTAGTACATCATTTGTTCATTATTTTTTCTTATGAGGCATCATGTACGAACATAAAATGCACATGGAAAGTAGGTTAATGATTTCCGGGTATTGATTATGTTGTTGTGGACATTGGTTGCGGTTGCGGTTTGTTGGTTCGTCAAGGTCACTGATTACGTCACGGTCACTGACCTACTTTCACATTTCATGTACGTATTTGAATGTGCAGCGTTCTGTCATGTACGTATTTGAATGTGCAGCGTTCTGTCGTATTACCCACTACTTATATCATATAATTAAAATATGTTAATTTTTTTTTTTTTAACAAAATTATTATATATTATTTATCTTTATTATAAAACTAATAAATATATACATTGCTTATTTTATCTGTTGGACAACCCTTCTTTTTTCCAAAATTTTATTTATCGTATAAAACATTATAAATGTTTAAATTATAAAGGATATATATTATATAAGACACAAGAAAAGGATAAACAATAAAAAATTCACCCACACAACACAAACACATATATCTTTGTGTTTTTATTTATATTATACATTATATATTTTAATTATGAATATAATATAAATATACACATTATTAAATTTATGAGAGAGAAAAACGCCCATAAAGAGCCCAATTTAATTTATATAGAAATAAGAAATTTGATGGAATTATGGGAAATAATTGTTAGTAAGATATAAATAATTTAAAAAACCCCACACCCAACACACACAACAACCAAAACTTGAAACATAAATAGGCCAAAGGGGGGGGGCCCCCCCTTTAAAACCCCAAAAAAAGGGGTTTTTAAAAAAGGGGGGAAAAAAGGGGGGGGGAAAAAAAAAGGGGGGTTTTCCCCCGGGGGGGGAAAAAAAAAAAAATTTTTTTAAAAAAAGGGGGGAAAAAAAAAAAAAAATTTTTAAAAAAGAAAAAAAAAAAAAAAAAAAAGGGGGGGAAAACAAAAAAAGAAGTGGGGGGGGGGGAAAAGGGGAAAAAAATTTTGGTTAAAAAAAGAAAAAAAAAAAAAAAAAAAAAAAAAAACCCGGAAATTAAGGGGAGGGGGGGGGGTTTTAAAAAAAAAAGGGGGGGGGAAAAAAATTTTTCCGGGAAAAAAAAGGGGGGGGAAAAAAAACAAATTTTTAAAAAAGAAAACAAAAAAATTAAAAAAAGGGGGGGAAAAAAAAAAAAAGGGAAAAAAAAGGGAAAAAAAAAAAGGGGGAAAAAAAAAGGGGGGGAAAAGAGGGGGGGGGGGGGAAAAAAAAAAAGGGGGAAAAAAAAAAATTTTTTTTTTTTTTTTTTTTTTTTTAAAATTTTTTTTTTTTTTTTTTTTTTTTTTTGGGGGGGAAAGGGGGGAAAAAAGAAAAAAAAGGGGCCCCAAAAAAATTAGTTTTAAAAAGGGGGGGGCCCCGGCCCCCCCCAAAAAAAAAAAAACCTTAAGCCCGGAAAAAAAAAAGGGGGCCCGGGAAGGGTTTTTAAAACAAAAACCCCTTTTGGGAAAAAAAAAAAAGGGGGGGGAAAAGGGGAAAAAAAAAAAAAAAAGGGGGGGGAAAAAAAAAAAAAAAAAAATTTAAATTTTTAAAAAAAAAAAAAAAAAAAAATTTTGAAAAAAAAAAAAAAAAAAATGGAATTTTTGGAGGAAAAAACCCCCCCGGGGGAAAAAAAGGGGGGGGGGGTTTTGGACAAAAAAAAGGGGGGGGGGGGGAAAAAAAAAAAAAGGGGGAAAAAGGGGGGGGGGGGGGGGGAGGGGGGGGGGGGGGGGGGGGGAAAAAAAAAAGGGGGTTTTGGGAAAAAGGGGCCCCCCGGGGGGAAAAGGGGGGGAAAAAAGGGGGGGGGGGAAAAAAAAGGGGGGGGGGGGGGAAAAAAAGGAAAAAAAAAAAGGGGGAGGGGGGAAAGGGAAAATTTTAAAAATTTTAAAAATTTTTTTAAAACCCTTTAAAGGGGGGGAAAAAAAAATTTAAAAAAAAAATTTTTGGGAAAAAAACCCCCCTTTTTTTTTTTTTCCCCCGGGGGGGGGTTTTTTTTTAAAATAAAAGGGTCGGGGCCCAAAAAAAAAAGGGGGCCCCCCCCAAAAAAAAGGCCGGGGGGAAAATGGGGGGGGAAAAGGGGCCCTTTTGGGGGGGCCCCCCCCAAAAAAAAAAAAAAAAAGGGAAAAAAATTTTTGGGAGGGGGGGGGGGAAAAAAAAAAGGGGGGAAAAACCAAAAAAAAAAAAAAACCTTAAAAAAAAAAAGGGGAAAAAGGGGGGGGGGGGGGGCCCCAAAAGGGGAAAAAAAGGGGGCCCAAGGGGGGAAAAAAAAGGGGGGGGGCCCAAAAAAAAAGGGGGGGGGGGGGGAGGGGGGAAGGGGGGGGGAAAAAAAAGGGAGGGGAAAAAAGGGAAAGGGGGGGGAAAAGGGAAAAAAAAAGGGAAAAAAAAAAAGGGGGGGGGGGAAAGGGGGGTTAAAAAGGGGGAGGGGGGGGGAAAGGGGGGGGGAAAAGGGGGGGGGGGGGGGGGGGAAAAAAAAAAAAGGGGGAAAAAAAAAAAAAAAGGGGGAAAAAAAGGGCCCCCCTTCCCCCGGGGGGGGAAAAAAAAGGGAAAAAAGGGGGGAAAAAAAAAAAAAGGGGAAAAAAGGGAAAAAAAGAAACCCAAAAAAAAAAACCCCAAAAAAAAAAAAGGGGGGGGGAAAAATTTTTTAAATTTTAAAAAAGGGGGGAATAAAATAAAAAAAAAAAATTTTTAAAATTTTTTAACAAAAAAAAAAAGGGGGGGGGGGGGGGGGAAAGGGGAAAAAAAAAAAAAAAGGTTTTTTAAAAGGGAAAAGAAAAAAAAAAAAAAAAAAAATTTTTTAAAAAAATTTTTTAAAAAAAAATTAAAGGAAAATTTTAAAAAAAAAAAAAATTTTTTATTTAAAACAAAAAAAAAATTTTAAAAAAAAAAAAAAAAAATTTTAAATTTTAAAGGGGAAAAATTTAAAAAAAAATGGGGGGAAAAGGGGGGGGGCAAAAAAAAAAAATGAAAAAAAATTTTTTTTAAAAAAAAAGAGGGGAGAAAAAAAGGGGGGGGGGAAAAAAAGGGGGGGAAAAAAAAGAGGGAAAAAAAAGGGGGGAGAAGAGAAGGGAAGAGGAGGAAAGAGAAAGGCAGTTTTTTAAAATTTTAAAATTTCTTAAAAAATTTTAATAAAAAAAAAAAACCAAAAAAAGGTTTTTTTTTTTTTTTTTTTTTTTTTTTTTTTTTTTTTTTTTTTTTTTTTTTTTTTTTTTTTTTTTTTTTTAATTTAAAAAATTTTTTTTTTTTTTTTTTTTTTTTTTTTATTTTTTTTTTGGGTTATATTTTTTTTTTTTTTTTTTTTTTTTTTTTTTTTTTTTTTTTTTTAATAAAATTTTTAAACCCCAAAAAAAAAAAAAAAAACCCCCTTTTCTTTTAAAAATTTTTTTTTTTTTTTAAAATAAAATATTTAAATTTTTTTTTTTTTTTTTTTTTTTTTTTTTTTTTTTTTTTTTTCTTTTTTTTTTAAAAAAAAAAAACCCCCCTTTTTTTTTAAAAATTTTTTTTTTCTTTTTTTTTTTTTTTTTTTTTTTTAATTTTTTTTTTTTTTTTTTTTTTTTTGTTTTTTTTTTTTTTTTTTTTTATTTTTCCCCAAATGCCTTTTTTTCTCTTCTTTTTTTTTTTTTTTTTTTTTTTTTTTTTTTTATTTTTTTTTTTTTTTTTTTTTTTTATTTTTTTTTTTTTTTTTTTTTATTTTAAAATTATTTTTTTTTTTTTTTTTTTTGGGTTTTATTTTTTTTTTTTCCCCTTTCTTTTCTTTTTTCTTTTTCCCCTTTTTTTCCTTGAAAAAATTTTACCCCCCCCCCCCCCTCTTCCCTTTCTCTTTTCCTCCTTTTCCCCTTTTCTCTCAGAAAAAAAAAATTTTCGAGAGCAGATATAGAGAGAGAAGAAAGAATAGACTGATGATGAGAAGATATCTAGGTTGATGACGCAAGAATGAGAGAGAGAGAGAGAGGAGTAGAGAGAGCAGAGATAGCAACGCAGGAGATAGAAGGAGAGAAGAGAGAGAGATAGTGATTAGAGAGAAGGAGAGAGACGATGAGAGAAGCATGGATATGTGTGCAGGACTGAGAGAGAGAGAAAGAGAGCCAGAGAAGAGAGAGAGGAGAGAGAAGAGAGAGAGAGAGCGGATAGAGAAGCAGAGAAAGAGAGGGAAAGGAGGGATAGTTCTAGAGAGAGAGACGAAGAGGAACGAGAGAAGGAGAGGAGAAGGAAGACAAAGAGACTGGAAGAGAGAGACAGAAAGTATGAGAGAGAGAGAGAATGAGATGATAGATAGATGGATATATAGTGAGAGAGAGACGGGGGCGGGGGAACGAGCGAGAGAAGGACGAGACGAGAGCAGGACGAGCAGGACAAATTGAGTGCATGAGAGAAGATGACCCTGAGACGATCGAGAGAGATTCGATTCGCAAGACGGAGGAGAGAGGAGATCGAGACGCCATCTGAGAGAGCAGAGAGATGGGAGAGATGAGAGAAAGAGATGATAGATAAGAGGATATATAGTGAATGAGAGAGCCCAGGGGGCGAATGAGAGAAGAGAATGAGAGAAGAGTATGCAGGATTTAGAGAGAGAAAGAGAGGAGTGGAGAGAGAGATGAGAGAGGGCGAGGAGCGGAGAGGGAAGTAGGGGTTGCAGAAGGAGGAAGAGCGAGAGGGAGAGATGAGAACGAGAAAGGAGATGCATGAAGATAGAGAGATAGCATGAGAGAGAGAGAGATGAGAGAGAGAGAGAGAGATGGTCTGAGAGTAGATCGACAGCAGATGACGAGACGACGAGGATCAGAAAGAACGAAGAAGAGAGAGAGGACAGAGAGAGACAGAGTAGAGAGAAGAGAGCGAAGAGAAGAAGAGAGAGTAAGGAAGCAGAGAGAATATATAGCCTGAAAAGAGAGAGAGTCGAGTACAGTGTGAGAGAGAGAGATTTCTTTGAAAAGCAAGAGATGAGAGAGACAGAGGAGATCACGATGAAAAGAGAGAGAGAGAGACAGAGAGAGAAGTAGAGAAAGAGAAGAGAGAAGAGCAGATTGGAGTAGAGACATGATGTGTAGAAATTGAGGAGCAGAGATAAGAGAGAGAGAGATGATGAAGATGAAGCGACTGAGAGAGAGATGAGAGAGCCAGAGAGTGAAAGAGAGGTGTGAGAGCGAGAGAAGGAGAGGGGGGAGATTAGAGGAGAGGCCTAGAGGAGAGAGAGAGGAGAGAGATGAGACTGGAGAGAGAGCGACGCAGAGAGCAGAGAGAGATTGAACGGAAAGAGGAGATGACAGACGAGAGAGAAGAATGAGATCCGAGAGGAAAAGAAGTTCGATAGAGATGACTGAGAGCAGCAAGAGAGATGAGAGACATCTAGGACCATAGAGAGAGGAAGAGTACGAGCGTATAGAGAAAGGCGCGGGCGATGTGGACGAATAGGATAGAGAGAGAGAGGAGAGAAGGAGAGAGAGATATTCGGAAAGCAGCCAGATAGAGAGAAGGAGAATGAGAGACAGAACGAAGGATCCAGAAGACGGAGATCCCTATCCTGAGAACGAATTGATGAGAGACGAGAGCAGGGGGGGGTAAAAAGTGAGGGGGAGATGAGAGAGAGATAGAGTAAGAGGAAGGCAAACAGAGAGGAGAAGCGAGAGAGGGACAAGAGAGTAAAGAGAGAAAGCCCTGAGATCGATGAGATGGCGGAGAGCAATGAGATGCGAGAGAGAGAGAGAGAGAGAGAGCGAGAGATGATTGAGTGAAGATTACGAGACGACAGACGGAGAGACGAGACGAGAGAGAGGAGTAGGACTGAAGAGAGAGCAGATGAAGAGCTTGAGAGAGAGAGAGAGATAGAGAGAGCGGCGCAAATGAAGAATGAGAGAGCGAGACTGAGAAAGAGAGCAACGCGATGATTGAGAGACGAAGAAGTGAAGACGACAGAGAGAGGCGAGAGATTGAGAGAGATATTGAGAGACGAGAGGCGTGAGAGCCCGGAGGCGTAGAGAGAGAGAGCAGATGATAGATAGGAGGCAGGATATAGTGAGAGAGATGAAGACAGCGGGGGAGGACCTAATCGTGTGAGAGGAGAATCGAGAGAAGAGCAGAGAGAAGGATGAGCAGAGAGAGAGGGAGAGACCAGGAGAGACTGCTTAGAGAACGCGAGAATGGACGAGAGAAATAGAGAAGATATGAGACGGTGATAGAGAAGAGAGAGAGGAGAGCATGAGATGAGAAGACCCGAGAGTGCAGACGAAGAAGATCGCAGAGAGAGAGAGAGAAAGAAAAGTTACAGAGAAGAGAGAGGGGAATGAGAGAGAGCGGAGAGAAAGAGAGAGGAGAGAGAGGGAGAGAGAGGTAGAGCGACAGGGGCTGAGATTTTTTTTTTTGAGCAGGAGAGAGAGAGAGATGGGGGGACCGGCACTAGCAGGAGGCTCCTGGCCGGCTGAAGAAACATCGACCTCTTCTTCAGTATGTCGAGCGAACTCGAAGACACAGTTAAACTTCCGGTCCAATATAGAGACAAGGCCTGTCGTTAAATTCGCTGCACCCTGTCTGCTGCCTTTATATTCACCAAGCCTCCGAGTTAGACTAAGGCCTCGATACTTGTCTAAGCGATTTGGGCCCCTAGCACGGTACTACTCCCTCCATGAGTTCTCACAGCCTTCTCTGTACTTCCTGCTTGAGCCGCCCACGACTATGGGGAGCTGACGATAGAGATCAGACAAAAGTGCATACGACGAGAACGCCGTCACGGACACTAGAGCGTGGCTGGAAGATCGCTAAAAGTCCTAGAATTCCCGCTGTTCTTAGCCTATTTGGAGGCATCTGAATACAATGCCGCCACACACAATCAAGAAGACACTACTCAGCCCACTATTACACAACTTTGCAATGTTCGTTAATTAACCACCTGTCTGTTAAATATGCTCACATGCACTGATAAAAATACACTGCTTAGGCACTTTTCTCTTCATAGTCCCTGCCCACCTTTAACACATCTACTGTATCACTTCAAGAAAAATAAACTGCACTAGCTAGAAATATGAATACAATTCTCAACAAAGTCACTGCACCTTATCACAAAGCCACTGATATAAGGCCACAAAAAAACTGTTACACACAAGTCACTGTATGACCCAGGCGAGCTAGCTTGAATTAGATTAAAGACATAAAAGAGAAACATACAGTGATCCACTAACACAACGAGAGCCCACTCACAACAATCCTAATAGCTAGGTTAGCGCAGCGAGGTTATTTTGACAAATCAATATCAACTCATAATGCAAGAGAGAGAATATGACTGTAAAGAAAAGGCACAGCCTCTTGCAAAACATACACCTTATATGATATCACTGAAAAAAGAGAAGCGACACAGTAATACATAACAAAGATGCTTCTAAGACTCACGCAGGAAGAATAATGTTCGTGCCTATGATATAGACCCAGTGAAGGAAGGTAACTGATGTGCGATCGTTCTCAGCCTACAAGGAACAATCATAATTTTCTCCTACTGATCGATTGCCTATAAAGGTACATTCCCACCACAAGCCACCAAATTGTAAGGATGGTTGTGCGCTCCAGTAACGAGGAGACCCGCACCATTAACCCCAGCCTCATGAAGCGAGCGTGCAAGCCTATCGCTTGTTTTTTTCCTGCGATGAACGGCTTCGTTGACGCCCAAATAAGAGGTTCCCGCAGTTACCCTACCTTCTAAACAACTGATTACAGATCCTGGACCCTGTTTAAAATCGGATTCAATTTCTAGCGCGCGCCAGTGACCAGCATCTATGAAAGAGCTTGACATGTACCTAGAGCGGAGGAAATATGCCATACGACGTCCTTGCTGGCTCAGCCTATCATTTAAATATACGGAAAATCCAAAGAATTAAAAGACACTGACAAAGATAAAACTTGCTTAAGGCAAATAAAATGTAAAAGAAGAACACATACTAAAAATTAGTTATTTAACTAAAATACAGGATCTGCCAAAAGAAACCTACGTTAAACTTAACAAAAAAAAAATAAATAAATAAAAATAAAATAATTAACTACTAGACTAAAAGCAGGGAAACTGCAAGCGTTAAAGAACGATAGTAGAAGAGCCGAATCCCCGAAGGGCCCTTCCGGCGCTAAAAATACATCTAAAGCACTTAAAACCAATGAAACATAATAAACAAAACATAAAAAGACAACGTCCAGCAACATGACCATCAGACAAGTAACGGAAGTCTACGCTCTAGTACAACCTTTACTGTCCGGTGATGTCTCAGGCTGAAGCTAACCTCCTGGTCCTTGCGTGTAATCTGTCCGTTACTCGATGTATCAAACGTCCATCGAAAGTCCTCGCACAGTCCTCCTTGAACTTCAGATTCGTACTAAAGAAACTTCCTCGTCAAAGTACCTCGCGCCCAGGCCCCTAACCGGCCGGCGTCCTTCCTCGTCACACACATCCTCACAGATCTCGTTTCCAGGTCCATCCGCAGTCACACGTTACTCGTAATCTTCATCCAGGATCTACAGGGCTTACGTCAGGGCGGCTGGACATACTGACGCTACGAGCTCCTGGCAGGTTAAGAATGGATCTGCGGCGTCTCAGAGGGGGAGGGGGGGCCGGCAACTCGGGGCGTCTCGGCAGGGCAACGCCCGTCCACAACATCATCAGGAAGGCTTAACAACTGCCCTCAACTTTTTCTCTTCTTCATGCAACATCCAGGCCCTGCCAGAGGCCTATGGCGATCCTTCGATGAGTCCTCTACCCCACGGGCATCACTAAGGTGACCGTGAAACTGCTAGCCAGGCATCTTTCCTTCGGTGAACCGTTGATTAGGTCCGACATGCAATTAATAGTCGGGGAACAAGCTCATAAACGTAAGGGCTCAGAGTAAATGAGAAAAAGAAACGGCAACAGAGAAGAGGCGTGCGTATGTACGTAACACTAGCGGAATAAGATTTTATAAAATTCGCGGTTTGTAATGTGGTTTTTCTTGAATAATCTCTCTGGTCTTTGTTTTTACATATATGTGTTGCATTCTTCACAAAATCAAAGCAAGAAAACTAGAAGAAGCGGAAAGACGTCAGTAGCGGTCGCCAAAGACCATGACTTTGAACTACCCACCCGACTCTCTGATAGAATGAGAGCTAGATAAGGCGAACGACATCATCGGCGAATCCGCGAAGATCTATTTGAACCATAGTCAATCACACCCGCACCGAAAACACAAGACATGCAACTGTACATTATGTACGAACCACTCGTCACGACGCGACAAATTGCGGGTTAAATAGATAATAAGTAATCTATTACGCCGGCACTAAGACAGCAATCAACACTGATGTAATGAAAGGGGTCATATGTCTTTCGTCCTAGCCAAGCTATGAGTGAGGTGAAGGTGATGTTAGATATGCGCCTTCCGTCTGTGAATGAGGAAAGCTAGCGATGATGAGAGAGAAGGCCGCTAGCTGACCTCACACAGAGAATGAATTCGAAACACACGAATACTAACGTTACTATAACAAAACTGAAATACATTAGCAATGTAGCCCTATTCTAAGATTATATTCAACTACCACATTGAATTACAACAATAATGATATGCAACAGAATGTACGCTATGATCATGAATGGTCCCTGAAAAAATATTCGCAAGCCTATGCTAACAAGCAAATCTTTCCTCAGGCGTCAGAAATCTGAACTGCCGGGACACGCCACTATGAGCATACATACGTCATGCACTCATTAAAAATCATAATTGGGCGAGGGATCTATACCCAATACCGACTATATGACTTGAGGCGACTCTGAGCCGGAATATGAATAAGCCTTCTACTATCTGCACGTATCTGTGATGGACGCCCGAAAAATTCCCTAAGCGTATAAAATTTTTACGAATCACACAACGCCTTGGGGTAGTACCCAAAAACATGCCCAAGACAACTTGAAGGAGGGTGAGATAAGGCTAAAATGAGAAAGTGTGACACACCAACTCAAAAGCGTGACGCCGAATGACATAACTGTACGCGTTTTATGTGCTACTACTTCCGAATCGATGGAGCACAGATACTATTAGCGTTTACGCAACCCCGGGGCAATATCTACGAGGCAATCCATGCTGCACTATGATATGAGGGGGAAGATCCTACGCTATATAATTAAATAATACAAATTAATGAAATTGCGTTACACGCTTACTGCGTACTCTTAGCGACCCAATAGAAGTTGCTCACCAAAAGCAATGCTCAACAATGCGTATGGTTACTTCCAGGCACGCAACAAAATAACTACAAAATTACAGGGAAAACCAAAGCTAGTCCCCCCCCAATTTGATCCATATCCAAATCGCACCGACCGAGGAAAAGAGAAAGGAGGTCAGGAACAAGACAGGAAATATAACCTTTTTTCTAAATCCAGAGCGTGAACGACCAAGCGAAAAGAAAATGACACCATGGTCAGGTCGGTGTGCGAGGGGGAGAAAAATGAAATGAATATTCGTGATAAGGATAAAAATCACGAACGCGTTAAATTCGTTGCAGATGAAACAATATCAAATCTCCTAAACTTTTCAGAGAAAATAATAATTACTTAACTAACGAACGATTATTCTATGTTTATCTGGATCACATCTCGATAGCACGGAAATGCGATTCCCCAATACGAGAGTGATACCAAAGGAAAATAGTGGCTTGTAGAAGATACGGTAGAACATTTGCTGTCATTAAGCCACTGTTAATCCCTACAAAAAACCGAGCTTAAACACATTCTAGGGAGTAAGGAAGGGAAAAAGAAATAGAAAGGGTCCGAAACGTGTACTTACGCTGTTTTTTACTGACTATTTTTAGCCATAAGTTCCTGAAGACCGGTCGCAGCGGATTTAATCTTTCGAAGTTTGCGTCATGCTGCGAGTCGTGAGCGACGCAGCGCCACCCTGCCGCCAGATGATAAAAGGCTATATGTGAACGTACATTGCGCTGACAGACGAAAACACACGTAAGGGCCCTGTAGAACACAGGCTAGACGACGCCTTACGACTGTTCCTAAAGGGTTAAAGCGCCGCCGCGGAGGTCGCGAAGTCGCTAGCCCCCTGGAGCGTTGAAAGAGAGCGAGAGCTGACTGACCTTAGAGCCCTGAACCTAGTGCGTGGGCTACTTAGCACGAATCCGGTCAACGAGGCTCCCGATATAAAATGTGACCTCCCTCCCTCGTTGAGCGGGTGCGCTTTCTTATTTGGGACTTTTGGGATCCGTCACCGTGGTAACCAGCCACGTGTGTCCACTGCCGTAACAGAAATAGTCTTATCCACATCTCTAACAGAAAGAATTATCCACATCCTAATATATATATCACTGTATAGATAAGATGTAGGCTGAGGGCCTAAGAAGGAGAGTAGAGTCAGAGGAGAGACAGAGAGAGAGCCCCGAGAGAAGGGGAGAGAGCACATGACGAGAGAAAGAGGAGCGCTACGAGAGCGAGTCTGCAGAGGTTAGAGAGAGAAGGAGAGCAGAGAGAAGGGGCGAAGAGAGAGCAAGAGGGACGAAAGAAGAGAGAGCTATGAGATATGCGGCAGAGAGAAGAGGAGAAGAGAGAGCAGTAGCAATACGGCAGAGCAGTAGGAGAGGAGAGGACAGGAGCAGAGAGAGAGAGGCGGCCGGGGAGATGAGAGGAGAGACGACGGAGAGATGACCGAGAGATGAGAGAGGAGAAAGAGAGAGAGAGGAAAGAGAGATAGGCGGGTGCGATTTATGAGAGAGAGAGAGCAATTACATGAGCGAGAGAAGATGATGAGAGAGAGAGTGATGAGAGAGGGAAAGAGCAGCGTAGGGAGTAAGACGGGGGGCGGAGAGCGAGGAGACGGAAAGAGAGAGGAGAGAGAGAGAGAGCAGAGATGATGAGCCTGAGAGAATGTTTATAGGGCAAGACGAGAGGTCAGAGAAAAAGTGAGAAGAGCGAGAAAAGAGAGAGAGAGAGTATGACGGGGGGAAGGAGCAAGAGAAAGAATGAGAGTGATGTGAGAAGAGAGATGAGAGAGCGGAGATAAGCCGGGAGCAAGGAGGAAGGAGTTGAGAGGGGGAAGAGAACAGCAGAGTTTTAGGGCGGGGGAGAAAGAGAGAGGAGCGACCTGAGCAGAGAGGGGCACGGGCGAGTTGGAGAGCAGAGGCAGCAGAGAGACAGAATAGGAGGGTGACTGAGAGAGAGAAAGAAAGAGAGGGGAAAGGGAGAGGAGAGCAGCTACAGAGAGAGGGAAAGGAGGGAGAGAGAAAGGAGGAAGTGAGAAAGAGAGAGGAGGGCATGAGCACGAGAGTGAGAGGAAGAGCTGCAGAGAGCGAAGCGAAGCATGACGAAGATGCAGAGAGAGAAAAGAAAGAGAGAGTGAGGTGACGAGCAGGAGAGAGGCGAGAGGAGAGGCGGAGGAGAGGAAAGAGAGGAGAGAGGGGGGCGCTGAGCTGCATGCACTCGAGAGAGAGACGAGCGCAGCGGAAGAGAGAGACAGACGAGAGAAAAAGAGAGGTGACGAGAGACTTGAGATCCGAGATCACGATATAGAGAAGTGAATGACCGAAGACAGATTGAGAACGATTGCATATTCGAGGAAAGAGACGAGAGAGAGAGAGAGAGAGAGAGAGAAAATACGAGACGAGAGAGAGATGCAGAGGATGAGGAGAGACAATATATATAGAGAGAGAATGAGAGAGAAAGAGAGAGATTTAGGGAGAGAGAGGGGGGGGGTAGCGATCTATGCGAGAGAGGAGAGAAGGGCAGTAGATGACCTCTTGCAGTAAGCAGCAAGAGAGTATCTCTCTGAGGAGAAAGAAGAGAGAGAGAGAGATGATTAGCAGAGATTGATGAGAGATGAGCAGGGATGAGAGAGAGCCCACTAGCATATCGAGAGAGAAGAGGAGAAGGAAGAGACGACGTTAGGTCGGAGCAGAGAGAGAGAGAGAGGATATCAGAGAAAGAGAGATCCGATTGGAAGAGAGTCGAGATATGACGATTGAGAGAGTGACGGACGAGGAGAAGAGATGAAGAGAGAGTAGAAGGAAAGAGATAGAGAGAGAGAGAGATCGAGAGCACAGCAACCGCGACTCCAGATGAGAGAGAGAGAGCGAGGACGAGGCTAGAGGAAGAGAGAAGAGCAAGAGAGAGAGAAAAGAAAGAGAATGAGAGAGAGTAGAGGACGAGGACGCGAGATGGAGAGAGAAGATGAGAGAGAGGAGAGAGAAGAAGAGAGGTGAATAGATAGCCTGATATTAACGTGAAGAGAGAAGGGGCAGTCGGGAGAGTGAGCAGATGCTGAGAAAGAGGAGAGAGAGAGAGGAGAGATCGTATTTTTTGTGACTGACGATTTCGACTGAACGTCGAGAGACGAGAGAGAGCAGAAGATGAGGGAGAGAGAAGACGAGGGGGGGGAGTATGGGTCAGCGCCCGCAGAGATGAGAACGAGAGAAAGTGACGACAGACCGCGAGTGAAGAGAGAGAGGGAAGAGTGAGAGAGATAATGACTGAGAAGACAGAGTCGATGAAGAGAATCTGAGATGAGAGGATAGTAAAAAGAGAGCAAAGAGAGATGGAGCATTGAATGCGGAGAATGAGCAGAAGGATGATGAGAAGTAGAACGATGAGTTAGAAAGAGAAGAGAGCGAGAGACCTGTGAGAGAGGAGAGACGAGGGAAGAGACGAGAAGATTTTTTTTTTTTTGTAGAGAGACATCGAAGACTGAGAAGAGAGGAGAGAGCAGAGAGAGAGAGGGGGGGCGGTGGAGAGGAGTGAAGAGAGAGAGAGAGAAGGGTGCCGGAGAGAGAGCCTTGAGAGAGAGAAGAGAGGAGAGTAGAGAGAGATGATAGGTAGGGTAGTTCACGCCGTAAGGGCAAAGGTTAGGTTGGTTTAAGTAAAGTTAGTTTTGTAGGGTTCAGCGCACGTTAAGTTAAGTTTGCTTCGGGCTAAGAAGTTCGCATTAGTTTAGTATTAGGATTCAATATTACAGTTAATATCTTATCTTATAATAGTATTAGGTATGTTAATCAAGATTAGGTTATTTAGGTGTATCAGTGAGTATGATTAGCGTTTAGTTAGTTAAGGCTTAGATAATGATGGATTACCATATTACTTACGTCTGGCGCTTAAATAATAGCTAAACTTAACCAATCCTAACACTACCTACATTTCCCTCAAACCTAACTAACAGACCCAACTAACTTAACTGCAACCGAAAATAATCTTAAACAAGCATAAGCTAAACTAGCATTAACGAAACTGCCCCCCCCCCCCTAGCTAAAGCTAACATGCAACTAACCTAACTAAATCTAACCCTAGCCATAGCTAAACGTGGGGAAGCTTACAACGCTTAACCTTAAACCTTATACTAATTTAAAATGTAACTAACGTAACCATAACCAATCATACATCAATCTCTCAAATGAACATAATCCTTAACTAAACCAAAACCTACACGAAAACAACTAACCAATCTTCCTTATCCTAACCATAACCTACCTAACTAAACCCATGCTAACCAACTAACTAAAACATAACTTAACCTACATAATCCGGTCTACTTAACCTGAAACTAATTAAGTTAAAACCTACACTAACCTAATCTATTTAAGCTAATATAACTAAAACCTAAACCTGACAAACCTAAAGTAATTAACCTAACTTGTGTCCTAAATAATCTCACCCAAACCAAACTAAACATAACTTAAAATAGCCTTTAAACTAATCTGAATCCTAAATGATAAACTATTCATAACGTAGCAAACAACTACTTCCTAACCTCAACCTGCCTAAACAAAATCGAAATCTAATAACTTCAGCTAATCTAAGAAACTAAAGCTAACCTATCTTAGCTATAAACTAATATCTAACCAAACAAATACTTAGTAAACCCTAGTCTCAAACAAATAAACGTACATAATTCCAGACTAATTTTATTATGAGATTAAATCCGTAAAAGAGTGAGCTAGAAAGAGAGGAGAAGAGGAAATTCCCGCCAAAAAAACCCGTTCATCCCCACCTCTGCCGCCCTGACCGGGGATGTGCGGGAGATAACCGCTTATACCAGCCGCCGCTAAAAGGAGCATACAGGGAAGAGACGAAGAGGAGAAAATGAACTTCCATCTCTGCTGACTGAAAAACATACGGAAACAAAAGAGGAAAAGAAACAACGAGAAGAGGGTACGGTGCTCCCCAGAAAAAATTAATGGCATTCCTTATGCTAAGGAACCAGCCCTGGAGAAGGAAGACATTAACTTATACTCTAATGACAGCAACGTGAAACAAAAACTTGTCTGGCGCGTTCAGAAACGCCGGGGAATGACAGCTGTACGGGCAGAGTATGCCAATTAGCATTACTTTTATCGCCAGCTATTTCGTATTAATCTTCGGGTGTTAATCATGATATGCCGCCGAAATGCCATGGGGTGCTTTCTGGAAAGGCCGAGAAATACGTAGCGAGATTTGAAGCTAGTTGAGTGCTTTAGAAAGGGGCACAAATACTCTATACATGGAGCATCATGTCTACAAGCCGAGCTACTATAATAAAAACCCAAAAGAATTTAAAGAATGCAGACTATATACTTTCAACCATGAACATACAGAGAGGTTTTGGTCTTATGAAGTGTAAACCCCCAAAAAAAACCAAAAAAAAAAAAAAAAAAAGGACATTTGTATACTATATCATATATAATATACCTATATACTTATAATACTATATAGTATATTATATTAATATGAATAAGTTGTACTATTCTTTTTCAGCCGCTGTGGCGCCAACGTCTCTCTGTTTTATAATTGATCTCTTACTGCATACTTTTTCTATCTTTCGCACGCTGATGAAAAGCGTGGATATAGAATCATTAATAGAGGTTAAAGTGTTCCAGCGAAACTTTCTAGAAAGAGAGTTAGCTTATTCCCTGACCTGAATCTTGTATGGGTTGATTGTATATGGATATAATAGTCAGTAAGTAACAATGATGATAGTAATAATGAAAATGCAATGGTTGCAATAATGATAATCAGAAAGTGGTTATCAATATAATTTTGAATAATCCCATACATCATATTTGCTTAAACTTTTAGAAATTGCCTCCTTACCATGAATAAAAAGTAATTCTAGTCAATATGTATTTTTCCAGATGCCGCGCTGCGTCCGGTCTTGTATACTCGTATTAGGGCCAAACTATAATAAGACAGTACATTCCTAGAAATGAGTACACAAAACTTTCAAAATTCAGTTAATAAAAATCTTTGTGACAGCGATGACGACGAGCGGACCGCTTACCAAAAGCGGAATGAAAGAACCTTTTTTTTTTTTGGTTGGCATAACTATGCAACATCTACTACGATACTCATCCTTAGCCTCAGAAATGAGCCTACTTCTCCCTGCCTTTCCATAGCGTGGGGCGTTAGAGTTCGCATTATATAGTATTTAGTTATCTATACATGATAAAATATACAACGTCGCAAATCAGTTCACGCCATGATGTCTACTTGACGTCAGTCGCATATATTCTGTATGCAACCAATGACATTCTATCATAATTTTGAAAGTCTTACTAAGGTTAAGGAAGGACATAGCAAAAAGAATATTGACTACGCCTAAGATTTGAATTAAACCAGATTTAATTGATATTAACAAGAATATGAACGGAAAATTCTTATTAAAAAGAGGCTTAAGAGTTGCAATGAAAGAGAGCTAGTCCACATGTACATGACATTCCCCCCCTAGTTGCGAAAGTGGCCATATCTACAAAAAATTCCCCCCCCTCCCCATAAAAGCGTTTCAAGGATTAAAACGGATCTACGTGCACGTACAAATATCAGTCCTCAATCCTGTCAACTGTATTGTGATTTTCATAAATAATACACAATTAAAGAAAGGTATATATAATTACAGTTTTATAAATATCCCCCTCTTTATAACAAAAGGTGTCAGGGAATCAAGGAATTAAGCCTTTTTGATCTTCAATTTAATGTTATCTGTTTGCAAATCACTTTTTCCCTGAGGTACCTATCAGATACTGGAGTTATATACATTGACCGACTTCAATTGCCGATATGACCCAAGATCTAATAAAGTAAATAAAGGCGTTTTCAAGAATATCACAGAAGCCAAAGACGAGGAAAAAATAACAAGTAAAATAATTGAGTGTTCATATACAGCATACTAAAGAAACTTAATTTTTACATATTCCTACAAATGGAAACATGTTTTCTGCCCTGGGTTTTAGGAATTGACTACAGTAGCTAGATGTCTTTATTTTCCCAAAATCAATTCCTGAAAGACATGAATGCCAAAGGTACGATTTCTTGGAAGCGCAGTATAGTAGACTGTAGAAAACGTATATTTAGAGAATAGATCGCGAGAAACTCGTGTATCAGTAGTAATTTAACTATTTATTTATTTTTTTAAAATCATTATCTTATTATCAATTCTTAATTATTATTAATAACCACCAATTATGATCATTATGATACTCAGAAATGCCCGTATCTAATGCACAACTACCACTATTATTTCTACTACACAAATAATCAATCTAAAAGACCGTAATAATAATGATGACAGTAAATTAATGACGATAGAGAAAACGATAATAATAATAATAATAATAATAATAATTAATATAATAGACAAAACAACTCCATTACATACGAGATATTTCAAATAATAGACGAAATGCTTCAATGACAGACAACTGTACAGCTACAGCTGCGGCAACCAAGGTAAGAAAGAAATAGTATAACAGCTCCGTTTTAAATACTAACCTGTGCAATCCATCACGAATCAGAAAAATAGAGCAACAGAAAAACATATAGAATGCGCGTGCTAAAAATATTTTCGGAGACTCTTTTTTTTTTTTTATTTCATTTTTTTGTTTTTTTTTTAATGAAACAGTTCATCCAAATATCTCATTTATTCCCACTTTTAAAATCATCATTATTTTTTGATTAATAGATTTCACGCGTAATCCATATATCATTATTACCCTAATAATTGCCAGCATCATCAAATGAAATGCCGAAAAAACGTCATTTATGGAAGTACATGCCTCTACAAAAAGGCTATATTTCGCCTAGATTTGCCGCCTTCTTTCGACTTTTCGGGATTTAATTTTTTTTAACTTTTACCTTTTGTTTCAATTAATATATGCGCCCCCCCACCCATATCCTGTTTATTTATTTTACATCATTAATTATCCATGATATCATCCCTATTCTTATCGTTACATCATCAATTTATCATCATTATCATCATCATTATAATAAGTATTGCAATTATATCATCATTATTGCAATAATTATCATTATTATTGCAATTATTGCAGTGATAATATATATTTTTACATCTATACTTAATAACAACTACAAGATAATAGTAATAGCAATAATAATAACAATAATACGTTTTATAATCATTATCTATAATCATATTTTAATTAAATACGTTATTACTGTATTATACTGTTAGAATAGATTTGACAATTATAACTTACAGAAAAAAAATAATTAATGATAATAAATAACCCAATAATGATATTAATAACAATATTATAACAATTCGTATTATTATAATTATAATATTCTTATTATATTGTTATTAATACAGTTAATATAATATAATTTTTGGAATAATAAAATAATAAAGTAATAATATAATAAGAATAATACTAATAATAATACTAATAATAAATAATGTAAAATAATGATAATAATGATAAATAATGATAATAATAATGAAGTAGTAATAATATTAATCATCATCAAATGTTTCCAAATTCTCTTTATTTCTCATTTATCCCCATTATTGTACATGATGAATAGAATTCAGGTAATTATTATCATATTACCTAATAATGCCAGAATAATCAAATGAATGGAAAAAAACGTCATTTTGGAGTCTACTCTCAAAAGGCTATATTTCGCTAGATTTGCCGCTTTTGACTTTTGTGATTTTTTTCTTTACCCTTTTTTTATTATATATGGACACAATTCCTGTTATTATACATCATTATTCATAATCATTATCATCATTATTATCGTTATCATCATCATATCATCATTATCATCATTTATTCTCATCAGGATATTCATTATTGCAATATGATCTTTCATTATTGCAATAAATTATCATATTATGCAATTATTGCAGTATAATATATATTTTTACATCTATAACTAATACACACAAACAATTAATAATAGTAATAGCAATAATTAATAACAATAATAACGTTTTATAATCATTATTTATATCATTATTTTAATTAATATCGTTATTACTGTAATTATTACTGTTTAATAATTATTTTTACATTTGTACTACAAGTAAAAAAAATAATAATAATAACAATAAACAATAATGATATTTAAAACAATAGTATAACATTCGTATTATTATAATTTACTGATTACTATTATATTATTGTTATTATTACAGTTATAATATATTTTTGGCCAATAATACTTATAATTAAATTAATAATAATAATAATTAATAATAATATAATAATAATAATAATAATAATAATAATAATATAATAATGATAATAATAATGCATAATAATGATAATACTGAGAAAATAATGTAATAGTAATAATATTAATAATCATCAAATGTTATCCAAATTCTCTTATCTCACTTTTATCATCATTATTGTCATGATTAATAGAATCAGGTAATTATTTCATTATTACCCTATAATTGCCAGGGATTCATCAAATGAATGGAAAAAACGTCATTTTGGAGTCTACTCTCAAAAGGTATATTTCGCCTAGATTTGCCGCTTTTCGACTTTGGGATTTTTTTTTTTACCTGTTTTTTATATGTGGACACAATCGTTATTATTCATCATATTATCTCATTATCATCATTATTATCGTTATCATCCATCATTATCATCATTATCATATCATTATCATCATTATGCAATTACTATAATCATATTGCAATAATTATCATATTATTGCAATTATTGCAGTTATAATATATATTTTTACATCTATACTAATAACAACTCAATAATAATAGTAATAGCAATAATAATAACATCAATAACGTTTCGATAATCATATTATATCATTATTTTAATTTAAGATCGTTATGTACTGTAAATTAGTACTGTTATTAATAATTATTTTTACAATTATTATACCAGTAAAAAAATAATAATGATAATAATAACAATAATGATTATTAATAACAATTAGAACAATTTCGTATTATTATAATTATGACTTATTATTACTATAGTGGGATGATTACAGTTATATATATTTTGGCAATAATACTAATAATTAAGTATATATAATAATAATAATAATAATAATAATAATAAAAATAATAAAAATTAATAATAATATAATAATAATAATAATTAATAATGATAATAATAATGATAATAATGATAATAATGATAATAATAATGATAATAGGAAAATATTAATAATATCAAAGGTTATCAAAATTCTCTTTATTCTCACTTATCATCATTATTGTCATGATAATTAGAATTCAGGTAATTATTATCATTTATTCCCCTAATAATTGCCAGAATCATGAAATGAATGGAAAAAAAAAAACGTTCATTTTGGAGCTACTCTAAAAGGCTATATTTCGATAGATTTTGCCGCTTTTTTCGACTTGGGATTTTTTTTCTTTTACCCTTTTTTTATTATATATGGACACAATTCCTGTTATTATCATATTATTATCATGATTATATCATTATTATCGTTATCATCATTCATTATTCATCATTAATCCATCATTATCATAATCATTATTCATCATTATTGCAATATTATCATCATGATTGCCAATAATTATCATTATTATTGCCAATTATTGCAGTTATAATATATATTTCTCCACCTATAACTAATAACAACTACAATAAGAATGTAATAGCAATAATAATAACAATAATAAACGTTGCTATAATCATTATTTAGTAGAATTATTTTAATTAATATCGTGACTACTGTAATTACTACTGTCATAATAATTATTTTTACAATCATACTACAGTAAAAAAAATAATAAGATAAGAATAACAAGTAATGATATTAATAACAATTTATTATAACAATTCGTATTATTATAATTGATACTTATTATTATTATATTGTTATTATACAGTTATAATATATTTTTTGGCAATAATACTAATAATTAAAGTAATAATAATAATAATAATAATATAATAATAATAATAATATAATAATAATAATAATAATAATGATAAATAAATAATGTGATAATAATGATAATAATGATAATAATAATGAAATGTAATATATAATAAATAATCAAAATGTATCCAAAATCTCCTTATTCTCACTTTTATCATCATTATTGTCATGATTCATTAGAATTCAGGTAATTCTTATAATTATGACCCTAATAATTGCAGAATCCATCAAAGACCGGAAAAAAAACGCATTTGGAATCTACTTCAAAAGGCTATATTTGCGCTACATTTTGCCGCTTTTTCGACTCTTTGGATTTTTTTTCTTTTATCTTTTTTTATTATATATGACACCAAGTTTCCTGTATTAATCATCATTATTTCATAATTTTATCACATTATTATCGTTATCATCATCATTATCACCATTATCATCATGATCATATCATTATATAATCAATTATTGCAATTATTATCAATCATTATTGCAATAATTATTTTTCCCCATTTAAATTGTTTTATTGCAATTATTGCAGTTATAAATATTATTTTTACATCTATACTAATAACAACTACAATAATAATAGTAATAGCAATAATAATAACAATAATAAGTTTTTATAATCATTATTTATATCATATTTTAATTAATATCGTTATTACTGTAATTATTACTGTTAAATACTTATTTTTACAATAATACTACCGTAAAAAAATAATAATGATAATAATAACAATAATGATATAATACAATATTATAACAATTCGTTATTATTATAATTATTACTTATTATTATTTATTATTGTTATTATCAGGATAATATATTTTTGGCAAGAATACTAATAATTAAAGTACTACTAATAATAATAATAAAATAATAAAATAATAATAATGATAATACTACTGATAATTGTAATAATAATAATGATAATACTACTGATAATAATGAGAATAATGATAATATAATGATAATAGTACTATATTAATAATCATAAATGTTATCCAAATTCTCTTTATTCTCACTTTTATCATCATTATGTCATGATTAATAGATATTCAGGTAATTTATTATCATTATTACCCTAATAATTGCCAGAATCATGAACATGAATGGAAAAACGTCATTTTAGTCTACTCTCAAAAGGCTATATTTCGATAGATTTTGCCGCTTTTTCGACTTTGGGATTTTTTTCTTTTACCTTTTTTTTTATTATATATGGACACAATTCTGTTATTATCCTCATTAATATCTGATTATCATACATTATTATCGTTATCTCATCATTATCATCATTATCATCAGTATCATCTATTCTCATCATCATTGCAATTATATCATCCATTATTGCAATAATATCATTATTATTGCAATTATTGCAGCTATAATCATATATTTTTAACATCTATACTAATAACAACTCAATAATAATAGTAATAGCAATAATAATAACATAATAACGTTATATAATCCTTATTTTATCATGTCTTTTAATTAACATCGTATTACTGTAATTATTACTGTTATTATAATATTTTTACAAAGTATACAATACAATATATATTAATAATATTAAAATTCTATTATTATTATAACTTTATTTATTATATTTATTATTATTACATTATAATATTTATTATAATAATACTAATTTTTAATAATTAATATATTAATAAATATAATAATAATATAATAATAATAATAATAATAATAAATAAATATAATAATATATAATAAATAGATAATATAATTAATATATATATATTATCAAATGTTATCCAAATTCTTTATTCCACTTTTATTATTTATGATTAATGAATTCAGGAATTATTATCATTATTTCCCTAATAATTGCCAGAATCATCAAATGAATGGAAAAAACGTCATTTTGGAGTCTACTCTCAAAAGGCTATATTTCGCTAGATTTTGCCGTTTTTTCGACTTTTGGGATTTTTTTTCTTTTACCTTTTTTTATTATATATGGACACAATTCCTGTTATTATCATCATTATTATCATGATTATCATCATTATTATCGTTATCATCATCATTACTCATCATTATTCATCATCATATCATAAATTATTGCAATTATTATCATCATTATTGCAATAATTTTATCATTTTTATTTTGCAATTATTGCAGTTATAATATATATTTTTACATCTATACTAATAACAACTACAATAATAATAGTAATAGCAATAATAATAACAATAATAACGTTTTTATAATCATTATTTATATCATTATTTTAATTAATATCGTTATTACTGTAATTTTTACTGTTATAATAATTATTTTTACAATTATACTACCAGTAAAAAAATAATAATGATGATAATAAACAATAATGATATTAATAACAATTATTAAACAATTCGTATTATTATAATTATACTTATTATTATTATTATTGTTATTATTACAGTTATAATATATTTTTTGGCAATAATAATAAAAATTTAATAATATATAATAATAATAATAATAATATAAATAATAATAATAAATATAATAATAATATAATAATAATAATAATAATTGATAATAATGATAATAATGATAATAATAATGAATAATAGTAATAATATAATACAAAATTTATCCAAATTCTCTTTATTCTCAATTATCATATTATTGTCATGATTAATAGAATTCAGGTAATTATACATTATTACCCTAATAATTGCCAGAATCTCAAATGATGGAAAAACGTCTTTTGAGTCTACTCTCAAAGGTATTTCGCTAGATTTTGCCGCTTTTTCGACTTTTGGGATTTTTTTTCTTTTACCTTTTTTATTTATATATATGGAACAATTCCTGTTATTATCATCATTATATCATGATTATCATCATTATTATCGTTTATCATCATCTTATCATCATTATCAATCATTATCATAAATCATTATCATCATTATTGCAATTATTATCATCATTATTGCAAAATTATCATATTATTGCAATTATTGCAGTTATAATATATATTTTTACATCTATACTAATAACAACTACAATAAGTAATTAGTAATAGCAATAATAATAACAATAAAAACGTTTTTATAATCATTCATTTTTATATCATTATTTTATTAATATTCGTTATTACTGTAATTATTACTGTTATAATTTAATTATTATGAATACAATTATACTACCAGTTAAAAAAAATAAAATGATATATCTACAATACATTGATATTAATAACATATTCATATACAATTGATTATTATAATTATATTTTATTATTATTATTATTGTTATTTTTTACAGTTATAATATATTTTTGCAATAATACTAATAATTAAGTAATTGAATTATAATAATAATAATAATAATAATAATAATAATAATAATATAATATAATAATATATATAATAAATAATAATAATAATGATATAAAGATAATAAATAATGATATAGTCATATAATATATATAATTAAATACATCATTCAAATGTTATCCAAATTCTTTTTATTCTCATTTATCATCATTATTGTCATGATTAATGAATTCAGGTAATTATTATCATTATTACCCTAATAATTGCCAGATCATCAATATGAATGGAAAAACGTCATTTTGGAGTTTTACTCTCAAAAGCTATATTTCGCTAGATTTTGCCGCTATTTCAAACTTTTGGGATTTATTTTTCTTTTACCTTTTTTAATTATATATGGACACAATTCCTGTATTATCATCATTATTATCATGATATCATCATATTATCGTATCATATCATATCATCATTATCATCATTATCATCATTATTATCATCATTATTGCAATAATTATCATTATTATTGCAATTATTGCAGTTATAATATATATTTTTACATCTATACTAATAACAATTAATAATAGTAATAGCATAATAATAACAATAATAACGTTTTTATGATAATTATTTACATCACTATTTTAATTAATATCGTTATTACTGTAATTATTACAGTTATAATATATTTTTTTGGAAAAATAACTATAATATAACTAAAAATAATAATAAAATAAAATAATATATTAAATAAATTTTTTTTACATAATAAAAAAATTTTAAATATATATAATAATAATAATTAAATTTA
>NW_023639303.1:2500-7500 GCF_015228065.2 Penaeus monodon | reverse complement strand
TTTTTTTTTTAAATTTCCCTTCCCCCAACAAAAAACACAAGACACGAGACACGAGAAAATACTACCTAGGGCGATATATTACTGTTTAGTAATATATCGCCCTAATCCCTAACAAGTATTACAACCTTAAAAAATAATAAAAGAAACAGCAGCCGGCAGAGAGGTCTCGCCCAGGCCTATGGCAAAGGAGGAGTGGCCGAGGCAATTCTGCCAAGGAACACGGGTTTAGCGCTCAAGACGGAGTGGGGGGGGGGGGGGCCGAACGCTACTGCAGGAACTGCCTAGTTCAATGCTTTGCTTTCGCCCTTTACTTAATTATTGATTTTACTTTAATACCCCTCCCCGCAAGAAAAAAAACTTTTTCCCGCACGGGAAAAAAGTTTCACTATCAGTCTACATTTCAAACAGCTTTTTTTTACATAGACAGGCGACAGTAGCGTACTACTCTGTCCTCTGTCCTTCCCAGTGTCGAGTCAGCGGCCACTGTGGGGCAGATCACCTACGATCTTGAGAGTGCGTCCGCAAGGATATTGTGTCTGCCACTAATATGGAAGATTTTTTATATTGAATGGCTGTAATGTTAGTGCCCACCTTAACACTCGCATGTTTCTAAATTTTCACATTTTCAATAAACTTAACGGATATGATCAGTGAAAATTTCCCAAGAGGATGGATGGAACTAGTTAAATAAATTCTAAACTTTTCAATGGCCAACACTATTCCCAAAGCCTCCTTTTCGACGGTGGCGTAAGACTTTTGATATTCTTATATTTATAAGAAAAATAACACACTGGGCGGAGCCTTTACTTCCGTCTCTCTGCAAGAGGACCGTCCCACAACCTTTGTCACTAGCGTCCACCTGTATTGCAAACGGTTTTATTAATGTCAGGAGCCTGCAAGACGGGAGCCGTACAAAAGAGGTGCTTCAGGTTTTCAAAAGCTTGCTGACAATCATCTGACCACCTGAATGCCCGTTTAGTACTCAGCAAGTTTGTTAAAGGGGCAGATACCTGAGAGAATTCTTACAGAATCGTCTGTAGTAGCCAGCCATCCCCAGAAGCGCATCAAGCCTTTTCTGTCTACGGGCGCGGGATACTGTAGAACATTTCCCAAACCTTTGCAGCTACGGTGCGACCTGGCCCTGACCGATCAGTGACCCAGGAAGGTGACATGGGCGTGTCCAAATTCCTTTTCTGTAGGTTTACCGTGAGATTGGCGGCCGACGGGGCCCGAGAAGAGCGCCCGCAAGCGGACCAAATGTTCCTCCCAGGACTCGCTCCAGATTACGAGATCATCGAGGTAACAACGAACGCCGTCAGGTAATTCATGAGTCGCTGAAAGGTCGCTGGGGCGTTCCTCATCCCGAACGGAAGAACCCTGAACTCGTAGAGGCCGGTAGGGAGTGACAAACGCAGAAATCGGCCTCGCCCTCTCAGTCAACGGAACTTGGTAGTAGCCCTGGAGAAGATCCAGTTTCGTCAGGTAGCGTGCCTTCCCCAAATCATCAATGATGTCATCCATCCTCGGGAGGGGAAACGAGTCCGCCACAGTTACCGCCTTCACCTTCCTGTAGTCCACACACAGACGGTAAATACCGCTACTCTTGGGAACTAGCACACGGGTGATGCCCAGGGCTAAGGCTGGGAATGATGATCCCCCGTTTTTCAGGCGTTGAACCTCTGCTTGTAGGAATGCCCTCTTCTCTGCATTGAGGCGATAGGGAGCTTGGCGTACTGGTTGAGCTCCCTAGTCTCAACATCGTGTTCCAGCAATGGGCAAAGACGAGGTACATCACTTTAATAGTTACCATACTCCTGTAGAAGAGAACCAATGTTTGCTGCTTGGGCAGCAGAAAGATGTTTAAGTTTATCATCAAGTTTAGCTAAGATAACTGAGTTGGTGAATTAGGTTCTACCATAGAAATGATTTCATTTGTTCACTACTGAGTTAGAAGGTACAACCATGGAAACCTCTCTTACATTTTCCATATTTTCCTTCAAATCACCCCCGTTCATAGTACTTTTTCAGGAGGTTCACATGTACATGACGTTGTTTCTTACGTCTCTTAGGGGTTTCAATTACATAATTAACATCACTATTCGTTTTAAATACGGAATGGACCCGCATATCGAGATTGAAGAGGCTGGTTAGCAAGAGGTAGCAGGCCAAAACTAAATCACCCTTATTAAAGCTTCTTTCTTCAGTATTTGAACTTTATCAAACTGTTCTTTCATTTTAGCTGAGCTTTACTCAAATGATTATGGGCTATTGAAATAGCCGTTTGTAATCTATGTTTAAATTTATTCACATAAGCAGCCATAGGAATTTCTTCCTCCTCATTTAACCAACACTCCTTTAAGACTTTCAGTGGTCCACGCACTTCATGGCCGTAAATTAATTGAAATGGTGAATACCCTAAACTCTCTTGAACACTGTCCCTCACCGAAAATAGAAGCAAATCTATTTCCCTTTGTCCCACTCAGAACCAGTCTCTAAACAAAAGGCTTTAATCATTGTCTTTAGAGTATAGTGAAACCTTTCAAGTACCCCTTGACTCTGAGGATTGATATACGCTGGATCTGCACTGCTGTATACCCAAGGACTTCATGACTTGGTCAAACAGTCTGGGCCCTAAAATTTGACCCTTGTCTGACTGTACTACGGTAGGGAGACCCCCCTGGGTGAAAAAACTTTTATCAAGGCTTTCACAACATTCTTAGTAGTAATGCGTCTGAGGGGAAAAACTTCAGGATATCTGGTGGCCAAAATCAATTATAGTTAACAGGAACTTGTTACCCCGTTTAGTCTTTGGAAGGGGGCCTACACAGTCAATAACTACTTTACTGAAGGGCTCTCTTAACAGTGGGATAGGTTGCAAGGGATATGGTTTGATGCCAGCTCCTGGTTTACCCTTTACTTGACAGATATGGCACGATTGGCAATAACTCTAACTCCCCTCTTCATTTTCGGCCAATAAAAAAGAGCTTAAAATCTTGTAATAAGTTTTCTTGACTCCCAAATGACCACTAATGTCATGTGCAATGTTCAAAACATCAGTCTGAAGGGACTTGGGATTACAATCTGATGTACGTCTTACTTGTATCGTCTGCAGATATATTATAGGGCTTATATTACGCATAAGAACGCCTGACTGGAGATAGTGCACGTATGGGAATTTTCAAGTTCACTTATTTCGGTAAGCCTATCATACCCAATACTTTCAAATCGGGGTCTTTAGTTTGTTCTTCAAATTTGTTTTTCTTTAGTAACTGGAGTGCCTTTGAAATTCACTATATCAGAATTATCAGATGTACTTTACTTTTAAACTTTAGCAGAGGAATCGAAAAATCAGCTAGAGTAAATTCCTCAGTAATTACATCAAAAAGGGCTCTCATCTGACAATGTAGTACCCGGGTTTTAAGCGCTTCGATAGGAGGGAGGTTCTACGACTTGCACTCCGGGTGACAGCAACAGCAGGGAAGAGGTCGGGATACTCCCTCTCTAAATCTACAGTGTTGTTTTCTTTCGCGGGAAAAAGTGAAACCACAGGGCAAGGCCACACCTTATCACCAACGAGATCATTACCCATAAGAAAAGAAATGCCATCACTTGGTATCCTATCAACAACACCTAACCTTACATAACCGGATATTAAATCAGATTCGAGGTAAACTTCACAAATGGGTATGCTCTTGGACCCTATCAATCCATTGATAATTACCATGTCTCCAGTTAACAATCAGGGTTAGGAACAGCCTCTTTGAAACACCAATGATATATCTGCAGCCGAGTCCCGTAGTATAGTGACTGGTGAAGAAGACGTGCACGATCATCAGCACTAATAAATCCTGTGAACAAAAGGGTTTAAATGAAGGAGTCACATTTGCAGATTCTGTCATGGAAAAGGGAGAAAGGCCCAGATCAAGCTTATCCCCATGATATTTAGATGCAACCTCTTTTTTTATTAGCATTTACGTGAAAAATGCGTTTGTTATAGTCAGAACGCTTATTTGCCAACTTAAACAGTCATTCATGACATGACCATTTTCTTGCAATAACGCCAAAAAAGAAAGATTCTCACCGCGAGAGGCAATATTCCTACTCTCACCACCTGTTTCTGACGACTTTTGCATTTACAGTCCTGTGGGTATCTGGCAGGTCAGTCCTCCTGGTACTATACTCCATCCTCTTACTATTATGCTGGTTTGACGGAATGAAAGGTTCATTAGATCTGCAAAAGTAGTTAGGGTTAGTGAGAACGAAATGATCGGCGGCACTACCGACCTCGGCTAATGTGCGCAGACCACGCTCGTCAATGTTTAGAGCGAACCTTTACAGGCATGCACTTCTTTATATCTTCGAGTATAAACAGTTCTAAAAAATTTATCGTACTGGAGTGCATCAAGTTCAAATCTCGACCCACTTTTTTCACAATAGTTGCTTCTGGCGGATAAATTCAACAAAAGTTTGTTTACCATCTTTACGACAATTTCGAAATCTTGTCTATAACCTCTTTGGGACCTTTTTATAAACATTTAACACGCCTCTTTTACAACATAAATAAATTTTGTGATTGTACCAAATCCAGAGCTGAAAAACCTCTTGTGCTCTGCCAACAAATGCGCTATGTAAAGTAATACCCACTTATCTTCGGGCCAACCATGCAAGGCAGCAACAAAGTTCAAAATGAATAAAAAATACTCTGGTTCGGTTTCATTGATTTAGGAACAAATTTGATTGCATCCTCTACACGAAAATGAGGATAACGTTCCTGATTGGGTCTCTGCTGAGACGCATCCGCTCATTCTCTGCCTTAAACATCTCCAAATCTAATTTTACGGCTCTCCAGGTCATACTGGCGGGCCATCGTGACATCACGAGGACACAAGAGCTCTAAATCATCCGCACTCAGTACAAATTTTGTTCTAACAAATAGTCAGTCACTAATGTACGATTTCATCCTTCCGCAAGGATGACCGAATAGGGATGCCATAGTGAGC
>NW_023639302.1:2500-12230 GCF_015228065.2 Penaeus monodon | reverse complement strand
TTTTTTGTGTTTTTTGTTTTCTTTTGTTGTTTTTTTTTATTTTCTGTGGGGTTGTTTCTGCGTGTGTGTGGTGTGTTTTTCTTTTTCGTGTTTTTATTTTTTTGGGGTTTCTGTATGTGTGTGTTTCTGAGTGGGGATTTTTTCGTGTGTTGTTTCTCTGGGGTCTCCCAAAACCTATAATTTTAAGTCGGGGTGGCAAGTCTGAGCCGAACTTGGCCTCTTTTTTCCAGTGATCCCAATGCCGCGACAAGGTTTTTCTTTTACTCCCAGTGCTCCCCTTCACTCCGCCCCTCCCCCTTCCTCCTAAGACCCCCCTCCCCCGCATCTATTCCCCCTCCATCTTACGTTCTCCTTCACCCCCTTCCTCCCAAATCAAATCTTTTGAAAATTCCCTAGCCCAAACCCCCAAAGCTCTACATGCCCTGAGCCCCCCTTTCCCCCTTTCGCTCAAAACCCACAGCAACCATTTAAACTTTCCCACCAATCTTCTCCCACCTCACCCTCTCCCTCCTCCCTTTTCTTTTACCCCATGCGCCAAATCGTAAATTTTTTTTTTATTATATGTTTTTATTGTAGTATACAGTATTACCATCCCCCATTACTTTAAAACCATTAACTTTGAAAACCCCAGACACATGGAAAGGAAACCCGGCTTTGCCCCTTTAAAACCAACACAACCATCTCGGGGGTTTCCTTTTCCCCCGGGGGATGCCATGGTCAGGTTCCCAGTTCTGCCCCGATGCCTTGCGGAGCTCTCCCTCCCTCCCGGCCCTTTGGGGACACGGGGAAGTCATACGGGGCAGAGATTACACCAAAATTTCATGTTATTTTATTTTTGTCTGCGCGGTGTTACCCAAATTTTGGGGTGAAGGAAAACACCAGTAAAAATTTTCGTAGGCTCTTTGAGCCCAGAATAACAACACAAAAAAAGAATTTCATGCCCCTGCACCGAAACGCCCACTCTCCCGAGAGAGGTTGCCTTTGTGCAGGACAAGCAAAACACAAATGTTTTTTTTTGTCGTACAAGAAACATTACATATTAATAAAAGATGTATGCTAACACTTAAAATACCCAAAAATGAAATCATGTAGTAACTCATCACTTGGGGGTAATATATTACAAAAGTTACCACAGTATGTTTTTTCTTTTAAACGGGGAGGGTTTATGTCTGAGCCCCCCGTGTCACAGATGAGACTTTAATTGTGTTTTTCATGTTGTGATGCTCCTTGGGATGAGTACGTGGTAGGGTCCCCAGTTCCCCACGGAGATGCCGTTGAAACCCCTTTTTAGGTAAACATTCTCTCTATTTATCCGGGTTGGGAAACCGCATTGACTTGGGGGTTGAAGTTCCTTGCCCAAGGAGAATGCGGCGGTCGGACTCGAACCCCGAATTCAGTTTGCCTCGTGTATTCTTGAGCCCCGACGCTCTAACCTTCGGCCACCGCGGCCCTTTGAACCCATGGGTTTCCTATTTTTACGTAGATAATAAATTATTATCGGGTCGTTATCAAAATGTGGGTACGGTTTATTTTCACTACCACAGTTCCTACAAAATTTTCACCATCACATACTATCACCAGAGTGGTGTAATAATATATATAAAATATAAAATTATATATATATATATATTATATATATATATATAATTATCACACCCAAAACCCACTTGGTGACATAACTTCTGCCGGAAGAGGACACCATTCCGTCATGTCCCTTTTTATTAGGGGGACACTCGAGAAAAATCGTTTTTAACCCTGGGTGCAAAAAACTACTTTAAAAGAAAAAAAAATCATAAAAAAATTCAAAAAACCATTTATTTTTTCACAAAAAAAAAAAGTTTTTGTATAGAGCTAAGTGGAAAAATTTTAATTTCCATTTTTTGTTACTACATCTAAAAAGGGCCCTGAACTTTTTAGCTACCTATTGATAGATAGACAAAAATAGATAGATAAAGACGATAATAACAGATAGTAGGTAAAAAGTAAATGATGAAGGTATACAATATATTATAGCTACTTACAAACATACATACATACTACAATAATATATATATTTATATATATATAATATTATATATATATATAATTATATATTTATAATTAATATCCGAACACTAATTTTTATATAAAATTATATATATATATATAATATATATATATATATATATATATGTATATATAACTCCCACAAACAGTGCTAGCAGAAGGCCCCCCAGAGGGCAAGAGGCGTTCCATCGGGGGCCTAAAACTTGCGCCGAGTTTCCACGACGGATTCGAACCCATTTTTGAACTATCCCCGCCCACTTCCGCGCCTCGGCCTCGGAGCCCCTGCCTGACGCTCTGCACCTAAAAGGGGTCCCCGAAACGTAAAGCTTTTCCTTAGCCTCAAATCGTCACCTATTTGGGTCTCGCAAGCGTGAAGGAAAACCCCCTCCCCCAAAAGGCTCGGATGCTAAGGGAAAGCGCATTTTTCTCAAACCCTTTTCTTTTACTACTACCGGAGATAAGACTGTTCCCTCCGCAGCCCAATGGGACGGCACAGTAAAACTCCTGTTTACGTGTCGAGCGAGGACGTGCAGGGCGTCGCACACCCACTCCGGGAAGGGGGCGTGACACGCTTGAGGTCCAGAGTCGGAAGGTCCTCACAGTAAAGGGCGCTCAGGAGTCAGCAGGGGGCAGTCTAGCAGCTTTACAGCTGGGGAAAGAAAAGTAGCGGGTCATAAGAGGGCGGGGGATTGTGTTTGATTGTTTTTTTATTTGTTTTTTGGCTACCCCCAGGGCTTGACCATGGAAACACAGCCACCAAATCTTTAAAGCAATGGATCCTTTCTTATTTAAATCTAGATAAGGTCAAAAGGGTTTTCGTCTCCTTTGAGAAGTGATTATTTACTTATTTTTTTCTCATTATCGATAACAATTTGAGATTGTAAATTCTCTATTTTTTTATCATAAAAAGTTTTTTTTTTTTTTTTGGGGGCTGTCTTGGTTTGAGTTTTTTGGGGGCATACTCTTAAAGATGGTTTAAGGTAAGGATGGGGGTACACTTCCTCTATGTGGGAGTGGGTGGGTGATTCTGGGGGCATTGACCATGAGACCCAAAACCCCCTCCTCCCTTCTGATTTTCTGTGGCTGTATCCCCCAGTTCTATTTCTTGTTGACTATTTGTCATTTGCGGGTTGGTCCACGCATTTTGCCAAAGGGATGGTTTTTTGTTTTTGTAAGAGACAAAAAACACCTGAGATCTCTAGACTATGCTGGTCCAGATCGCCAGTCGACTCGGCAAATAGCAAAAGGGATACCAAGGGGCCTGGTCCCCATTTTAGTTTGTTTGGTTTGTTGGCCCCATGAGCTTCGAATGATGTTACCGGGGAGTTCATTTTTAGTGGTTTCTAAGTTTAATGGTTTAAGTGAACTTGTAAATTAAAAAAATTACTATTCTATCGTGGGTTGTCGATATGAAAAAATCTTCAGCTCAGAAAAAAAGATCGATGTATGATTCGGCATCTAAAACTTAATTCACATTCAGCACCATCCCCGCACCCACACACTCATCGTCTTGGAGCTGTCATTTATATTAAAAAAAAGGAGATGTTTAAAAAGTACTCTCAAAACCCGGGCGTACTCCACCTCCGAGCCAGGGCCTTAGCTGATGGAGCCCAAGCTTCCAAAGGGAAAAAATTGGGGGGGTTTCCCCATACATATCTTTGATTAAAACCGGGTATCAATGGAAGGAGATCTTTCCCGACTTTCGACGAGGTCTAGAGTCTCGTGGAAAAGGGCCTGTGCCTCCATTCCATTGGATCGCTGGGGTCTCAAGCCACCTTTCGCATGGGAAAGGGGCTACGGGCCGCTTTTGAGTGGGAGGGGAGGTATCCTAAATCCCCTCAAGACCTGATCTGAGTCATATCAGGGCTCCAAGACCACACACAAAATGCTTCTGCACAGCATCCAACCTTTAAAAATGGATTTTGATGCCGAACCGTACACGTTTGCCCATAATAAGGCTTTATTCATTAAAAAGCTGTCTTCAGCCCCTCATTTATTCCAGAAATGCACTTGAAAAAATTTAGTGCTCTTTCACTTTATTTTTTAACTGACCAATGCGGTTTTTCCTTTTTGAGTTAAAAACAAAGAGCCCCAAAAAAAATCTAGCAAAATTTTAAATAGGTATTGGGTGATTGTTAGATTAGCCTGATTTTGGGCTTCCTCCAAGGGGGAAAAATTACCCAATCTCTTTCTTGGGGAAAAACATAAAACCCCACGGGATGCCCCAGTTATGAATCTTCCCATGCCATTTGGTCGATTTGCGAAATTCTGATTATTCCCTGGAATGCCATAAGCACAATCATCAGCATACTGACATTTAAGATTCCGAGGAGAGGCTGAAAGATGTCTTTTATCATCATAAAAAAATCTGGTGACAAGCACTTCCTTGGGACCCCTTTTCCCTAGAAAAAAAGTCTGAAAAAGTGCATTGTCAAAAAAAAAAATTTGAAGAGAAAGTTCGTCGAGAGAATTTTAAATAAAAAAAGGCAAGTTTCCATAATCCAAAAGCTAAATTTTCTGGTGGGGCCCTATTGCCCTGTCATGTCTAGGTTTTTTTTTTATATCTAAAATACTAAAATCAAAATTTTTTTTGGGGCACTTGCCTCATGAATATCACTGTCCAGTTTTTACTTTTGCTGAAGAGTTTGGCATCCCTTTGGGAAGCCGCACTGTCCGTCAACTGCAAATTACTGAAATTTAAAAAATAAAAACCCTACTTTTAAACCTTCGTTCCTGACCTTGCTTAAGAATTTGTAAAACGAAATTGGGGGGTGGGAAAGGGGCAGATCGGGGGTTACCCCCTCCTTTAAATATGAGAATGATGGGGGCGAAGTGCCATGATTTTGGGAAAAGTGGGCTCTTAAAAATTTCATTGTACCTTCTGCAACTTATCATAGCATATGATCATCATGGCACATCATAAAGCTTTATCATCTCATATCGTCTCACGGGGCCGGCGATTTTCCCTACGGGTTTCTAGGGATGGACAGGTCTCCATTGTTAGATCTATAAACAAAGTCATGTTTTGGGGTAAAGTGAATAATTTGTAGCTCCCGTTCAAGATGGTCAGGAGTGGGATGGTATTGTTGACTGCTTGCATGAGAAAATCCCTGGAGAGTGCATTAGAAATGTTTTAGGTGAATCAAAAATTATACCCTCGTAAATGAGTTATTAATTTTGAAAGAGTTTTTTTTCTTATTGGTTTTATTGATAGTGGCCCAAACCTCTTTTATTTTGGTATTGCTTTTAAATTTGGGGAAGACAAAGCTCTGCCAGGCCCCCTTTTTTTGTTTGTTTTTTTATTACCAAACGGCCCAGCTTTTCCTTTAATTTTGCAACGTTCTCATTATTGATGTTTTTTAAAAAAGCCAGTAGACTTATTGCGTCGGCACGCGCCCTGCGGAAATCTGGTTCCACCATAAAACTCTGTTTTTAAATGCTATCTGTCGAATTTTTGGGAAATGGATAGCAATGCTGCTTCAAAAATCGAACTCGAATATTATTTACTTTATCATAAATGGTTTCTCCAAAAATTCAGTTGACGCTCCTTGTAAAGGCGACCCATCTGCTCTTTTTATTTTAAAATTTGGGTGTAAAGGCGTTTTTACTGTGTCCATGAATATTCAACAAAAAAAGGAAGATATCGCTTCCCAAAGGTGTCATGGTTGCCACAGGGCCCTTGGGTTTTTTGATGAAGAACCCGGATATGTCAATAAAACTCAAAATTTGCGGGATTTCGTCCACCCCGCGTCGACTCCATCATTCAGAAGGACCAATCAGACTCATTAATCAAATTAATACTTGCTACTTTTACCATCCACCCCATAACGTATGAAAGAAATTAAAAATTTCCCAAATTATTTATTTTTTGGCGGGGCTATCCCAAGAGCAAAGAGCTCATCTAGATTATCATGTATCAGGTGGCAATAAAGAATATATAGTCGATACTGCATTAATTTTTTTTTTGCAAGCGAAAAAAAAACCAAAGTAGAACAACACCACTTCAAAAGGGAGGCTTTTGGGGATTTACATGGCGCTCCGCCTCCACCCCTACCCTCACATCCTTCCCACATAAAGGTAGTTTTCCCCACGAAACGACCTCGTCAGGGACGAGGGTTTTTAAGTGCGTTTCTTGGAGAACTATCATACGGGATTAAGGAGAGGCTAAAAACTTTAAAGGGCATTTACTTTAGATCTAAGACTTCGACGTCCATTGTTAATGGCGACCGATGATTGTTTTTTGGGGTTTGGGAGTCCTGTCCGCCCTTTTATTTTCTTTTTTTTGGGGGGGGGCCCTCCCCCCCCCGTTCCCGGGGCCCCTTCGGGAAGGGTTTTGGGGACAGAAGCCTCCATTTCCGGGGCCCCCCCGGGGGGGGGGAGACGACTGACGATTGCCTGGTTTGAGCTTGGACTCATGACTGCACGACGGCAAACTGATTCGAGAGTTCGAGTCACGGCCGGCGCGTTGTTCCTTGGCAAGGAACTTTACCTCGATTTCCCACCTGCCCCTGGGTGGTAAGCAGGCCAATTCAGTGTGGTCTCAAGCCCCATAAATAGAGAGAATGTTTCCTAAAAATGTAAAACCGGCCTCTCCTGGAAAGGAAATGGGGGGCCCTACCAGTACTCCTCCAAGAGCATCACAACGAAAACTAAGCATCATGCTGTGACCCGGCGGCTCAAAAAAAAACACCTTTAAAAAAAAAAAGTGTATAATATATATTAATTATAATTAATATATAATAAAATATTATATATATTTGTGTGTGTGTTTTTATTATAATATATAAATATATTAAAAAAATTTTATATATATATTATCAAATATATGTGTGTTGTGTGTGTATAAAATTAATATATATATATATATAATATATAATTTTTATATATTCAAAAAGTTTGTTGTGTGTGTATATATATTATATATATTATTTTATATATATATATTTATATATATATATATATATAATATTCATGATTATGAAATTTGGGTTCCGCAGGAGTCCCCGGAAGGGGAGGTGCGATCCGGCTGTGATTCGGGATCAACCCCCTTGATGTTTATGCTGGGTTGTGCAGCAATTTTCGCCAATTTTGCAAATTTATATACTTTATATTTAGTTGTTTAACGGTTTGTTTTAGTTTTGCAATTTCTTTACCTTACTGCAAGTGTTGACTGGCATTACTGCACTAGGGGGGGATGTTAGTTACTGTTGCAGATAGGAAATATTTTTTTTGTGGTCAACTTTTCCCCCTTTCCTTACTTCAAATAAACTTTTATGCTTTCTCATATAGGGTAAAGTCTCAGTCTCCCTTTTTCAGGATGCTGCACTCAGCGATCCTAACTGATGGGGACCTCCAAAAGATAGCACATTTTGGAAAATTTGGTTCTAAAACTGGGGGTTAATGTGTGGGGGCTGGGGTTTAGCACTTTTCACAAAAAATTTATTTGAGTCTTTTTCAAAACATCTTAATGGTGTTCCGATTTTTTTGGGATTATTACAAAGCATTTGGGTTTTGGATGTAAGGTCTTACTTGGGCACGTTCGATCCGTCCCGTTTTTGTTCACACTTCCCGTCCTTCTTGGGCATACAATGAAAATCCCCTGGTCTTGGTTCTTCATGTTCGAGAATTTCACTTTTGTTCACGCTTCAATTCCCGTAAAGATTACTCCCCTTTCAGGGATTTGGCCAAAAGGAATTTTCGTCAGCTTTAATAAAACCTTTTCGGGGGTTGTCTGTACGTTAAAAAAGGAGGGTTCCATCTCGCAATTTTTTGCAAAATCAAAGGCCTCCACGGACCCTCAAGACCTTTTTGATGATAAAGGGGTTCACGTTCAAAGCGATTTAAAAATTTATTCACGCATTTTACATTCGCGAACCTCGCATTCTCGTTGGGTTTTGAAAAATGTTCTTCTCGTTTTGCCATTGTGGGGGTTTTGTTTCCATAATGATTTGGGCTAAGTGGTCATGAGTCGCCCCCTCCTTGAGGAGAAAAAAGGGGGTAGCCGGGGTTCATGCATTTTTGGGGATCGGACCAGGTCCCACCCCTTGGCTCAAAGCCGTAGTCCTGAAGGATCAAAAAATCTTAACTTTTGGTATCAACCTAAAGCAAAGCTAAGAGAGTAAAGGGGTTTTCCTCCCCTACCCCCCCCATGGAAGAGTGGTTGCGTTTTTCCATACACAGAAGGCTCAATTATTGTGCCCCTTCTTACCCCCGAAATTGCCTAGGCGAAGGACGGTAATTCAAAGCCCACCCCCCAACAAAACGGGAGTTCACAAGGAAATCCGTTAGGCTCGGAAAAACCAAATTAAAGGGGAAAAAAAATTTTGAGGGAGAAAGTGGCCCAAGGCCCCCCAACTACTGGGCCTCCCTACCCAGGGTCAAGCCCACAAGGGCACCCTAGCGTAGAAGAGAGTGCGGGTTTTGAGGTGGGGTCTGACTACGACTTGTACCTCTGTCACCTGCAAAATCAAAAGACTGAAGGGGCAGGGAAAGCCTATAAAGTGCGAAAGGATCTGCAATTACAGTTTTACTTATTTCAAAAAACTTTAGAACCCGAAGTATAAAGTCAAGCGAACGAGAGCCCCCCGGCTCCGGGTAGCTCTTGTGACAAACTTTTTATTTATTGCTGCTGCGTTTTTTAAAAAGGGTTTTTCATCAAAAGTTCAAAAAGCGAGCCCCTGCATAAAACAAGGCGTCTTTACCCCAAATTTAAATTTACCAATACATACCCAAGGAAAACCCGATTCGTCAAGCAGGAAGTCTCCTTGCCAGAGCCCGGGGCCCCCCGCCCCCCGTTGGACCCGAGCGAGCAGAGTACCTCGGGGAGGAGGGCATATCTTCCTCCCCTCAGTGGGCCGTGAAGGGTGTAGGGAAGTCAATTTTTTCTACTTTCTCCGTTCTCTTTTGCAGTACAGATAAGGGCATTCCTCTATGCTGGGTTTGTCCTCATGTATTTCATTGCAAAAAGGGTTGAAGAGAGGAGGAAAAGAAAGAGGGAGAGAGAAAGAAGAGAGAGAGAAAGGAGAGAGAGAAGAAAAGAGGGGGGGGGAGAAAAGAGAGTGAGGGGAAGAAGAAAGGAGAGACAACAGAGGGGAGCGAGACAAGAGCTACGGGGAAAAGAAAAAAGACAGAAAGCCCCACAAAGAAAATATATACAAACGGAGCCCCCCAAAACGAAAGAGACAAGCCCCACAAAGCAAGGAGGAAGAGAGAACTATTTCCTTTATCATTAACGGTGACGACCTCCCACCTAAGTCCTGCAGCTGCTCCGGCGAGGGAAAGGGTTGCTGCCAGGGCCCTGAACCTTTTCGTCTCGTCACATCCGCTCCCTCAGGATGCGGGGAGGAGGCGCACCTCGCGGCGTCAGTGGGCCCTTTTTTAAATCTGTATCATTTTTAAGTTAGTGAAATCTCTGTTTTTACCATTATCATTAAAAAAAATTATTAAAAGGGGTATATTATGTCTGGATTACCCTAATAATTTTAGTCGGTAAGTATATATTCTATTTCAAGGCCTTAAGGGGGTAATGGGCAGTTCAACCGTTAGTGTCGCGTAAAATCAGCTTGCCCTGGGTATCTGGACCCTTCGTCGCTCTTTGGTGCAAAACGGGGTCTGAGGGGGGCCCGATGACATGCCAGCGCGTTTTTTCCCCAAGAATCTCAAAGCAATCCGAGTCCAATAGAAA
>NW_023639301.1:0-12231 GCF_015228065.2 Penaeus monodon | reverse complement strand
TATATATTATTATATATATTATACAGTTATTATAATATTGAAATATATATATGTATAATAAATATATATATAGTATATTATTATTATATGTTATATATGTATAATTATATTTATTATATCATTATATATTACGTAGTAATTTAAAAATAATATGATAACAGTAATAATTAATATAATATATTAATATATGATTAATAATATATTAGTTATTTATTATTGTATAATATTATTGCAATATTGAATAGTGTAAATGATATTATAATAGAATAATTGCATAATAATGAATATGATAATGATAATAATAATGGTAGATATAATGATGATAATCTGATAATATATGATAATACAGGAATTGTGTCCATATATAAAAAGAAATAAAATATCCAAAGTCGAAAAAGGGCAAAATCTAGCGAAAAAATAGCCTTTTGAGAAGACTCAAATGACTTTTTCATTTAATTAGAAATTATTAGGGTAATAATGATAAAATTACCAATTATAATCATGAAATAATGAAGTTAAATGAGATTAGGAATTTGGATAATATTTTAAGATTTATTAATCATAATATGTATTATATATAATTAATATAAATTATATTAAATTTATTATATTATATTATTATTATTAATATATATTATTATTATTTATTATTTATTATATAGTATTATTGTAATATTATTATACTATATATTACAGTATAACAATTAATTAAATAATGATTATATAAGTATTATTAAAATTACATTATTATTAATTTATTATATTATTAATTTTATTGTTATTATTATTAGTATATTATATATTATATTTATATATATTGAATAATATAATATAATTATTGCAATAATATGTAATAATTGCAATAATGATGATAATATGATATAATGATGATATGATATGAATGATATGATAATATATAAGATAATAATATGATAATGATATAATAAAAGGATTGTGTCCAAATATAATAAAAAGTAAAAGAAAAAAAAATAAATCGAAAAAGCGCAAATCTAGCGAAATATCCTTTTGAGAGTAGACTCCAAAATGACGTTTTTTTCATTCATTTGATGATTTGGCAATTATTAGGTAATAATAATAATAATTACCAGAATCTATTAATCATGACAATAATGATGATAAAGTGAGATAAAGAGAATTTGGATAAAATTTGTGATTATATATATATATTAAAATTATAGCATTTATTATATATTATTTAATTAATATTCTATTATTATTATTATTATAAATATACTTATATTATATATTTTATTATTGTTTATTATTATATTATTACCTAATAAAAAATTATCCAAATTATAAACTGTAATAAACAATAAATAATAAAGTAATATTATATAATATAATTGTTATAATATTTTATTTAATATTATTATTGTTATTATTATCATTATTATATTTTATGGTAGTATAATTGAAAAAATAATTATTATAACAGTAATAATTACAGTAATAACGATATAATTAAAATAATGATTAAATAATATTATAAACGTATTATTTTTTTATTTTGTTATACTATTATTATTTTTGTTGTTTAGTATATATGAAAAATAATTTTTATAACTGCAATAATTGCAATAATAAATGATAATAATTGCAATAATGATGATAATAATTCCCAATAAGATGATAATGATGATGATAATGATGATAATGATGATGAATGAGATAAAATGATGATAATAGAAAATATGATGATAAAAAAGGAATTGTATATAAAAAAAAAGGTAAAAAAAAAAAAAAGTGAAAAAAAAAAATCGGGAAAAAGCGAATTACCAAATGAGTTTTCATTTTGGTGTAAATAGGGGTTTTTTTTATTAAAATGGTTTAAATATAATAAGTGATAAAATAAATAAAAAAATTTTTATAACTTTTGAAATATATTAAAATAAATTAAAAATATTATATATTTTTTATATTTTTAAATATTATTATTATTATTTTTATATTATATTATTATTATTATTATTATTATTATATTATTAAATTTATATTATTATTCAAAATTATTATAACTTAATATAATAATATTATAAAAATCAAAAAAAAATTTCTATTAATGATACTATAATTTATTATACATTTTTAATATTACATATAAAATTGCAAAAAATTTATTATAACAAAATAATTACATAAAAGTTATAATTACATAATATTAAATTTATTATAAATTTATATTGTAATTATTTTTTAAACATAATAATGTTTATAAGTTTTAAATTGAAAAATATATATAATAATAATTATAAAAGTAAAATTGCAAATGATATTATAATTAATTGATAGTAATGATGTATAAGATGATAATGATATAATATAATGAAAGATAATAATGATAAAATATGAAATAATGATGATAATAACAAATTTGGTTAATAATATAAAAAGTAAAAAAAAATTTAAAAGTCGAAAAAGGAAATCTAGCGAAATATACTTTGAGAATACCCAAAATGGTTCATTTTTAAAAGATTGGAAAAAATAAAAATGAAAAAACCAAAATTGAAATACCTTATAAGATGAAAAAAATGAGTTTTTTATCATTTGAAATTATTAATTAAAATAATATTATAATATTAATATTTATATTATATTAATTAATATTAAAATAGATTATAAATTTTATTTTTATTATTATATGTAATATATAATATAATAATCCAAAAAATTATATATAAACGTAATAATTATTAATAACGTATTTAATATATATAATAATTATTTAAACAGTAAATTTTAAAAAATTATTTATAACATATATTTTGTGATAACAATTATTGAAAAAATATTATAACTGAATATTCAATAATATGATATAATTTATGATTATATTGCAATAATGATGATAAGATGTGAAATATGATAATATGATAATATTGATATAATAATGATATAATTGATAATGATGATATAATTACAAATGTGATATATATATAATAATAATTTTAAAATATACCAATAATGATATGAAAAATTAATAAAATATAAACTAGATTATCCATAATAAAATAGGATTTGATAAACATTTATTTGTAATAATGCGAATAATTCGAATTTATAATCATAATAATTAAAAATTTAAAAATTGTGATAGTAATATTAATAATAATATAATTACATAATTTTTAATATTGATAATTATTATGATTATTATTGTTATATAGATTATTTGTAAATTTATTATTATTATTATATTATTATTATATTATTCATTATTATAATATATTAATAATATTATAATAATTATAACTTAGATAATATTATAATTATAATATTATATATTAGTTTATATATATTGCAATAATTATTGTAATTATAATATAATATTATATTAATATAAATTAAAATAAATAATGATTATAAACATATTTTATAATTATTAATTTAATATTATATATTTATTAATATTGTATAATATATATAATGTAAAATTTATATAATAATGATAATTAATATATTATAATATATAATTTATATATAATGATTATTGTATATGATAATATAAAAAGTAATAAAAAATTAATAATAAATAATGCAAAATAAAGAATATCAATATAATAAATATAAAAATATTTTTAATTAAGTGTTTAGCAAATATAGATATTATTGATAGAATTAACTAATATTAATTAATAATTAATGATGGGAAAATTTAAATAAATAGTAATGATAATATAAGAATTATTATATATATAATATTAATATGATTATAATATTATGTTTAAATATATTATTATATTATATATTATATTATTAATTATTAATTATATATTATTACTTTTATAGTATATTAAAAATATTATATTAATATATTATATATAATATAATAATAATATATTAATATGTAAAAAATAATTTTTACTTTAAAATTTAAAAAATAATAATAGTATAATTTATAATATAAGTTAATTAGATATTAATTTATATTAATTATTATCATTATTTATTTATTAGATATTATTAAATAATAATTATAATACTTATTTTTTAAATTATATAATTATTAATATATATGTTATAATAATATTATATAAAAATATATTAATTATACTATTTATAATTATATGATAATATTATTATGTTATTATTATTAATAAGTATATATATATAATATTATAATGATTATAATGCAACAATAATAATATATGATAATAATGATGATATAAACGAATTTATTATAATACAAAAAGTGTATGATAATTTCCATGTAATATAAAATTAGAAATATAATTTGAAATATCCAAAATAATTATCGATTTGGATTTTGTAATATGGTATAATATAATTATAAAGTTGTTTTTATATAATGATGATAATGAAATAAGAATTTTAATAATAAAAATAATATTATAATATAATATGAATAATATTATATTTTATTATATATATTTTATAATTATATATTATTATTATTATATATATATATTACATTAATTTATTTTTAAAATATATTATAACTATAATAAAAATTAATAATATAAATATATAAATAAAATCTATATAAAATATAGAATATATTTGTATTAATATATTATTTTATTATATTATTTTTAATATTTATTATTACTTATTATTAATTATATGTTAATATTATTATAATTATTATTAATAATTAATATGATAATAAATGATTATAATAATATAAATAATAATAAATAATAATGATATAATCTATAAATGATATAATAATTGATGTTATTAATTATATTAATTATATTAATAATAATTATAATAATAAAGGAATAATCTAAATATAACATTGAATTAATAATGGATATATCATTATTAAATTTAATTATTAGTAATAATGATAATAATACCAGAATGTATTAATATAAATAAATGATAAATCAAATAAAATAATTTTGATACTTTAGATTATTATAAATCTTATTATTTTTTATTATTTTTAATATTATATATGTTAATGATGATATATTTTGATTATATTATGATTAATTATATTATAGATAATTGCAAACATGATTAATTAATATACAATAATAATAAAGAATTTAATAAAATTTATGATTTATAATAATTTATATTTTTATATATTATTATAATTTTATTATTATATTATATATTTATAAATAATTATTTTACTATTATTAAGTTATTAGATTACTAATTAATATATATTTTAAAATAATATTGTAAATATTATTTATAATATATTATTACATAATATTATAGTTTAATTATTAATTGAAATATATTTAACTGAATAATTGAATAAATATTATTGATAAATTGTAATTAATTATGTTATTATAAATGAATATAATATTTGATTAAGATATTAATATAATTTATATAATAATTATATAAAGATTATTATATTTATACTAATTGTATTATAATAATATAATAAGGTATATAAAATTCAAATTGATAATTAGAGAATATTAGCAAAATATAATATTTATATAAAAAAAATATAATAATTTATGAATGAATATAGGGAATAATATAAAATTAGAATATTTTAATATAATGATGATAATAAAATGAAAATTTAAAACTTTAAATTATATATATAATATATATAATTAATATATTTTATTATGTATTATATTTAATTTATATATTATTAATTATTATATTATTATATTTACTAATTAATTATTTTAATTATTATAAATATTAATTATATTATTAATGATATATATTAAATGAGTTATATATTGTTTTTATTTTGTTATTTTTTTTATTTTTTATATTAGTAATTGCGGATATTAGTGTAATAATATTAATATTAACATACTTTTTAAAATTAATTTATAATAAACGATTAATAATAATATGAATAAAGATAATTTGAAATTTTATTATTATAAAATTATTTATATAACTCAATTCATTATTATTTTAAATTCATTAATTGTATAATATTGAATTAATAGATATTATATAATATATAATCATGTAATTATGTAAAAATATTAATTTATAATCATTAATTATTTTATATAAGTATTTTCGTAAATAAAATATTTAAAAAATGTAAAATCAATAAAAATAATATAAATATAAATATATAGTGATATACTAATGATAATTTATTGTTTATGATATATATTATTATGGTAATATGATATATAACAAAATTGTTATCAAAATAATAGAAAAAAAATAAAAGAATGATAAAATTTGAAATAAATTTAATTAATTTATTATTTTATTATTATTATTTATTATTATTGTATATTAATAATTAATATTATATTATAATACATATAATATAAAGTTGAAAAGAGATATTGTAACTGTATAATAAAATAATTATATAATTAAATAATATATATTTATTTAATATGTTATTATATATATTATTATTATTATTTAATTATTTTATATTACTGAATTATTATTATAAAATATATATTAAAAGTAAAAATCAAAATACGATATAATAAAAATAAAAAAATATATTTTAGTTTAAATTGTTTTATTTTTTTTTTGTTTGGTAATTATAGTATTAATATAATATTAAATAATAATTGAATAATAATGATAAATAATAAATATAAAATTTGATAAAATATGATATTTTAATGTTATATATTATATATATATTATGATATACATATTATATTTAATATTATTATTTATATAATATAATTGTTAATTATATAAATATAATATATAAGATATAATAATTCCAAAATAAAATAAAAAATTATGAAATAATTCATAATACTAAAAGATAATTTAAATCTAATGATGGAAATTTTAGGATAATAATGTAATATTACATGAATTGTTTTATTATTAATGTGTAAAAAGTAAATAAAGAAATTAATACATTAAATATTAAATTGTAATAATATTTAAATTTAAATTATTATTAAATTATATTTTTATTATTATTTATTATTATTTATTATTATATATTAATTATTATTTTTAAATTATAAAAATTATATTATAACTGTAATAATAATAATAATATAAATTAATAATATATATTTATAATAATGATATATATATATATTATATATTATATATTGTTATAATAATTATAATATAACTATATAATAATTATAAAACAAGAATTTAATAATATATAAAAAATTATAATAAAAAATTATAATGTTAAATAGTAAAATTATTAATATTTTTTTTAGTTAATCCATAAATATTTTTTATTTAATGATTGAATAAATATTAATTAAATAATATGAAATTATAATTGAAAAATGATGATAATGAGAATAATGATGATAATGATGATATACATATAATATATATGTTATTGATATATAATAATTTAATATATAATATATATAAGTTATGAAAATTTAAATTATATATATTTAATATATACTAAATTATGATTTTGAAAAAATTAAATAATTTTTTATATAATTAAATAATATTAATAAATTAATAATAAGAATTTTATAATATTATTAACATATTATATATGAAAATAATCAGATATAATGACTGATTTGAATTTATAATTATTATTATATATATATTATTACATTATTAACATATTAATATTATATTATATATGTATTATATATTTATTTTATTATTATTATTATTATATTAATTATTATATTTGATATAGTATAATTAATGAAAATAAAATTATATAACAGTAATAATTACATAATAACTATAAATAAGTTAAAATAAATAAATTAATTAAAAATATATTTATTTATTGTTATTATAGTATATTGTTATAGTTCATAAATGATTATTTCATTATATATAATCAATTAATAATAATGAAATTACAAAAATTTAATAATTGAAATAATGATGAAAAAGGGAATTAATGATGATTAAGAAATTGATATAATATTATAATATATAATTATATGATAATTGGAATTATATAATATATAAAAAGGTAAAAAAAATTAAAAGATAAAGAAATCTAGCAAATATACTTTAAATACAAAAATTTTCATTACTTAGTGATTGCAATATAATAATAATGAAAAAGTAATATAATCTATTAATTATAAATGATGATAAAAGTAGAATAAAGGAATTTTAACATTTGATTTTTAATTATATATTTTAATTATTATTTATAATTATTATTAATATTAATTATTATTATTTTATTAATTATATATTATTATTTTTATTAATAATTATTATATTATTTATTTTAATATTATTAAATATTATAATTAAAGAATAATCATAATAATATATAATAAAATAATTATTATATATATTATAAAATTTTATTGTATTATTATTATTTATTTAAATGTGTAAAATTGATAAATTAAAATTATAATGATAACTCAAATAATTGTAATATTATTGATTATATGCAATATTATGGTAATAATTGATAATAATGATAAATATTGATTGATCATGATAATAATGATATAAAATGATATAAAAGATGGATAAATGATAATAATTCAATATAAAATGAAATAACGAATTTTTATATAATAAAAAATTTATTAATATATTCATATTAAAATGGAAATTTAAATATTATATTAATATTACTAAAATATTTGAAAAATTATTTAAATTTTAAATTAGTAATAATATTTTAATTATTATAAATTTTAAATTTTAAATATATAGTATTTTTAATATTTTATTATTTTAAAGTATTATTATAAAATAATTATTTTTATATTTTTATTTTTAAATAATATTATTATATTATATATTTATATTATTATATTATATTATTATTGTTATTATTATTTTTATTATTTATTATTATTAAATAATATATTAAACTATATATTATAATAAAATTAATAATAATAATAATATTAATATATGTAATAATTATAATAATAATTAGTATATATATTAATATATATGTATGATAATATATTAATAATATTAAAATTATTAATTATCTAATAACGAATTAATTATTAATAAAAAAATTATAAAAGATTAAAATGTAAATTTGATTAAAAATTTTGGATATATTGTATTATTGAATATATTAAATAATTTTTCATATATGATAAATTATTAGGTAATAAAAATGATAATATGTTTATAATGATGATAATAATTGATGAATAAAAAGATAAAAGATAAATAATATAATGAATATGATAATAATCGGAAATTATCTTATTAATTAATTAAAAAGGTATAATAAAATTCCAAAATAATGGGAAAATCAAAATATATTTTTAGAGTATCCAAAATAGGTTTTAATTACTTGATTTAACAATTATTAGGTAATAATGAAATAATTACCATAATTATAACTATAATTATATATAAATTAGATAATGTGATTTTAAAAATTTTATATAATTATTTTATTATTATATTTTAAATTATTATTATTATATTATTATTATTATTATTATTGTATTATTATTATTATATTATTGCAAAAAATATATTATAATGTAATAATATATAATATGAATATTAATATAATAATGTAATATTGTTATAATATTTATAATTTGTTATTATATTATATATATTATATTAAATAATATATATCAAATTTTATAAAATAAATTATTAAATAACGAATATTAATTAATAATATAAATAATTATTTAATATTATATTGTAATTATTTAGTGTATTATATAAATATAGTTTTATAGTATATTGCAAAAATATATATTAATTAATAATGCAAATTAATAATGATAATATGATTAATGATGTAATATGCAATAATGATGATAAAGGAGATAATGATGAAATATGTAATGAGATGATAATAATAATGATATAATCATATATATTATAATAAAGAATTTCATAATAATAAAAATTAAGAAACATTTTAAGTTCAAAAGTTAATTTTAGGAATATATTTAGATATATCAAATATTTTTATTATTAATTTGGAAATATTAGATAATAATGATAAAATACATAATGTATTAATATATTATAATGATATAATTATATATTGATTATATTATTATTTTATTATTATTATATTTATTATTATTTATTGCATATTATAACTTATATGTAATAAATAATAATAATAAATAATATATAATAATGTTATAAATTGTTATTATATTATATTGTTATATTATCATTATTATTATTTTTACTGTAGTATAATTGAAAATATTATTATAACAGTAATAATTACAGTAATAAAGATATAATTAAAATATAAATAATGATTAAAAACGTATATTGTTATTATTTTGTTATTACTTATATATTTTGGTTATTAGTATGATTGCAAAATATATATATAACTAATAATAATTATAAAATTCAATTTTAATAAAAGTAATAAGAATAAATAAATTTAATGATATAATTAAATAAAATTTATATATTTTATATTAATAAAATTTAATAATAAAAAAATTTAGAAAAAAATTTAAAATAATAAAAGCTTTTTAAATTATTAGTTTGGAATTTTGGGGAATAATGATAATATTACAAATTTTAATTTATGAATAATATAAAATTTAAAGAATTTATATTTTTTTATTTTTAAATTTATTATATTTCATATATTAAAAATTATTTATATTATTTTAAAAAAATATTTTTATATTATAATTTTTTATTTTATTATTATTATTAAAATTTTAATTTTTAAAATATTTTTTAATTATTTTTATATAATAAAAAATTTTTTTAATTTAATATTTAAATAATTATTAATATTATTATAATTATTATATATTATATTTTTATATTTTTTAAAAAAAATTATTATAAATAAAATTTAAATAATAATATTATTAAAATAGGATTAAAATAATTAAAAAGGATATTTAAAATGTTATTATATATTTAAAATTTTTAATTAAAATGTTAAAAATATATTTATTAATAAAAGAATAAATAATAAGCAATAAATAAAATATGAAATAATGATAATAATGAGATAATGGAATAGGATGATAAGAAAATAATAATTTTAAAAGGAAAAAAAATTTTAAAAAAATTTAATAAAAAGGAAAAAAAAGAAAAATTCCAAAAATAAAAAAGGGGAAAAATCTAAAATAAGGGAATTTACTAAAAGATTATCATTTTTAAATTTAAAGGTAATAAAAAATTTTTTTTTGATTTTTAAATTATTAATATAAAAATAAATAAAGAATTTATAACATTTGAATTTTTATATAATTATATTTTTTTAAATTTTATTATATTATTATTAATATTATTATTATATTATTATTATTTATTTTATATTATTATTATTATTATAATTATTTTTAAATTATTATTATTATTATTTTAATTTAAATATTAAAAAAATATTAAAATAATAAAATAATATAAATAAAAGAAATTTAAAATAATATTTTTATATTTTTAATTTATATTATTTTATTAATATTATTATTTTATGTAGTTAAATTAAAATAATTAAAAAATAAATTAAATAATAATTTTAAAAATAATGATTTTATGTATTAATTAAAATTATTTTTTATTATTTTTTTTTTATGTTATTTATATTTAATATTAATAATAGTTTAAAAAATAATTTTAAAATAAAAATAATGAATAATTGAATAATGATGAATAATTGAATAATGATAATGATGATAATGGGATAATGAAAATAATAGAATAATATGATAATATGAAAAAAATAGAATTTTAATAAATAAAAAAAAAGAAAAAAAAAAAAAAAAAAAAAAATAAAAGGAAAAACCCTTTAGGTCCAAATAACCTTTTGTTTTCTTAAATTTAAATTTTAATTTATGATTAATATGAAATTTTAAAATTTAATAAATAAAAAATTTAAATTAATGAATATGAGTTTTAAAATTTATAAATTTATATAATTTTTATTTATTATTATTATTATTATTTTTTATTATTATTATTATTATTTTATTTTTATTATTTATTATTATAATTATTTTAATTTAATTTTTAAAAAATATATTATAATTTAAAAATAAATAATAATAATTATAATTAAATTATTAATACAATTTTAATTTTATTAAAATTATTAAATAAAAATATATTAATTAATAATTATTAAATTTATAAAAATTATTTAAAAAATATTAATAAGATTTTATTTAAAATTTTATAAAAATGATTTAAAGTTATTATTGTTTAATTAATTATTTTATAAAAATTTTTAAAATTTTTATTGTTATAATTAAAATATTATATTAAAATTATTTTAAAAATAATTAAAATAAATATGAATAAAAATTTGGGAATAATGATATAATAAAATAATGATGAAAATTTAAAATGATGATAATT
>NW_023639300.1:5000-10000 GCF_015228065.2 Penaeus monodon | reverse complement strand
ACAGGTTTCCTTTTGACAGGTTCAGGATTTCTTTGCCTGGGCAAAGGACGGACCTGAGCCTTTGCTTCAGGGGCATTCTGCCTAGCAGCGGAGGCTCCTGTGGATGTGGTGGCAGCTGGAGCTGTCACCGTTGAGGCCTCTGGAGCCCTGCCTGACGGCTCCAAAGACCCACTTTGAAATAAGTCTTTTGAACAGGCTCAGGATTCCTTTGCCTGGGCAAGGGGCGTACCTGAGCCTTTGCTTCAGGGGTATTCTGCCTAGCAGCGGAGGCTCCTGTGAATGTGGTGGCAGCTGGAGCTGTCACCGTTGAGGCCTCTGGAGCCTTGCCTGAGGGCTCCAAAGACATTCCTTTGGGAGGAGTCTCCTCAATAGACCCCTCACTCCAACTCCGTTTCTGGTGGAATTCACCAGAGACAGTTTCAGCAACTGGGAACAATGGTTTAAAGGAAGTGGCAGAGTGTGTGGTGTAAGAAGCACCAGAAGGCAAGGGTTGGTTGGAAGGAGGATGGACTAGAACCGAAGCAAAGGATTTACCTGGCTGTGCAAACAGCTCACGGGCACGTTGCTTTGCCTCTGGAAAACTAACTTTCTCCTTGTTCCTTATTACCAATACTTCTTTTTCAAATTTGACCTTTTACATTGCTTTGAAGAAGGTTCATGAGCTTCTTTGCAGTGGTAACAGCATATTGGACCTGGACAGTTGTCATCTCCTTGATGACCTGTTATACCACACTTTGCACATACTCTTGGTTGTCCATTTTCCTAAAAAACGGCAAGAGTTGGCTCCATGCCCATAAAACCTGGCAGTGGAAGCACCACATAGGGTTGGTCACATAGGGCCCTTTACCTTGAGGTGGTACCATACCAACTTAACTGATTCTGGAAGGACTTATGTGTTAAAAGTTAGGAGAGCTGGTACGGGACTGTTCCAAACCATCAACTTTCTTCTTAAACGTTTTTACTGCCACTACATTAAAATTCTCTAGTTCCTCTAACAGTTTCTCCTCAGAATACCACATTAGGGAAAAGACGATTCCCTTATACTGATTGAGGACCTTGTGAGGAGAACATGAAACTTGAGCCCCAGGGATGTTGCATATCACACGCAGACTGTTACTCTCGTCTGGTGACGAAACCTAAATTATTAGGCTACCATCTCGCTGTGGGGTGATGCGAGGATCACGTTGACATACCTCAACTATTTTCCGATGTACTTCAAAAATATCAAGATCCATGATTGATACACCATCAGTGATCTTTACTACTCATATTTACCAGGTAAGATTTCCCTAGTGGATTGAGGAGGACTTTTCCCCTTCTTACCTGGTTTGGGAGCCCGGGAACCATTACAATTCCCATTCTTGCCCTTTGGAAGCTGGAAAGGTTCCAAAGTGACAAAATGGGATGTTCCAGAGGGAATGGTTGGGAGATTGCGTAGGTCGTCAGGGAGAGATCTTTGTAAATTTGTAGTAGTCATACAAATTAGAATTCTTCATTTCCTCACCCCTCCACCCACCATAGAGTCCAACAAGGGGAAGCTATAGTTGGTTCAAAATCTCCCAACAGCCACAGGGGTAATGAGTAAATATATGCAGCCACTATTACAGTACTGATGGCAGTCGCGGGACCTATGCGCTACCGACTGAATAGTGCCTGCTTGACCCTAGCCATATTTGACCAGCTGATTCACTTGACCACGCCTTATCGAAGCCACCCGTCTAACCAGAATAAAGGACCAAAGAGGTGTGTTACTAGCTGCAGGGCGCAGTGTGCAGCATCGCTTAACCTCCAGGACTCCTGTCTCCTGGTAATACGGGATGCCACGCACGGAGTTCTTCCTGGTCCAAGATGGAATGAACCAGGGGTGGATGCACCATCCCCTCTCAAAGGCCTTGGTGCACCAGGAAGCCATTTTGTCTCATCCCTCACTGGTGACCCCTCCCGTATGTGTAGCCCTCTGGTCTAGCTCACCAGATCATTGGGACCTCAAGCCCCCCCACCGCAGCAAGGCGGCTTCCGTTAGGGGGGTGGTGTATCAAAACTAATGCCACAAGAAACAAAAGTTCTCTTCGTAAGACCACAAAAAAAAAAAAATCCTCCTTATGACAACATTTACCTCATCACCTTCGATAGACTACAAGCACCTCTCCATGTCAGATCCTCTTGTGCCATCCTTGGTTTAACCTTTAATACCTCTTTCGATTCCACTTGCATATCAATTCAAAGGCCGCCTTGGCAAGAAATACCTTACATTCGCTTTATTGATTTAAAAGTGCAGCCCCACGCATGAAGCTGCATCTATACAAATCACTGATTAAACCTTTCCTCACATACACACCACTTGCACTCACACAAACAGCATATACTAACAAACACATACACCAGCTTGTTCAGAATAAAGCACTCAGATGGGTCTATATGATCAATTGGGATCGATTTATTACAACATCTGAACTCCAGGAGGAAGCTTCTCTGCTTCCTCTGAACATCAAGTGGCGTAGGTTACTCTGTGCTTGGCATACCAGCTGGTTGCATAGACTTAACACCATCTCTCGTTCCGGCCGGAAACTGGAATTAGGCGATGATCTCTTTTCTTTGGCAAGGGGCGAAGAAGTGGATGCAGATATCTAAGCTTGGCCACATCCTTGAAGCCACCTCCTACTTCATTTCACCTTCCCACTTCCCCTATCCCTTTGTTTTGTTCAGTTTTGCTTTGTTTGTGTTTTCTTTTTTCTCGTAGTTTGTTGTTACCTTTTAATTTCTTAAGTTTAATCTCTTCTTTCCCACAGCCCTCATATCCCCACTTTTAAATACTTTCACCTTGTAACCTGATGCTACATGACTGCCATAACTTCACCCTCACTATCTCATTGTCCTTTGCCATAGCGTGGACCCAACATCCTGTATCCTTTCCCCACCATCCCACTGGTACCTTACATACCGAGAGTTGGCCGGCTGCCCTCCCATGCAGCCTCATGTGGCGGAGGGGAAACCCCGTGTGCCCAGGACACCTGCAACAAATGATTCAAGATGGCGCTGGGCTACCCCCACCTTTTCCTCCTTTCAAAGAATCCACCACACTCCTTTCTCTTCTAAAAATCATTTCCCTCCACCCCTTATCCTTCTACTATCCCCATTCTTCCTTCCCACTTTTCTTTCCAAACTTTGTAACAAACTTTGTAACTGTGTGTTTACCAATAAACCACACTGTTGACCCTCAGATATATTAGTCCAGTTTAGCCATGAGTCTGTCACCCTCCTTGAAGCCGATCCCTACCTTCACCATTACCTGCCTTCGCCAAGAAATATTGGTTGATAACCTCAACCGATGGCTGGCGTTGGTTGCTGTTACATCTGAGACGTCTTTATACTGGGAGTCAAAGTCAATGTCCCCATCAATGGTGGGGTCTGACATTGTGAAGCTCTCACTGATTGAGGGATCTTCATCTATGGAGAGCCCCTGGTAGCTCTGACTTTTGTTGGCTTGGCTTTTCTCTTTTCAGGCTCTGTCTGTGTCTTTTTCCTTTGCTGGCTTCGCATGGGGAAGGTCAGCTTGTTCTAGCACTAACTGCATAGATGTAGCCTTTTTTGGCTATGCCTGTGAAGACTAGGCTACGGTTGGAGTAGGGAGGGGAGTTTCGTCCTGAAGAGGTGTCTGGTGTCAGTTGGGGAGATGCTTCCTTCCTCTTAGGAGGTCAAGGAGCCTTTTCCTTTTGTTCTATCCCAGGCATGGGGTGCCTGAGAGAGGTGGAACAAAGTCTGGTCGCTTTTTAGCAACCTTTTGTCGCTTGAGGGCTGCCTCCTTCCTGAAAGAGTTCCAGACAAAATGTCTCTTGGCACAGTTTGGACATTTGACTGTTGTGTCCCTTTGTCCTTCCTAAGGCACACCTCGGTGTTGTGTGCCTTGCTAAAGACCCCGCATTTGGGCTTGGCCTTGCTGCTAGCCTGGTGGCACATAAAGCACAGGAGTGGCTCAGGCACATAATTTCTGAGGTTGTAGGAACCCCAGTTACCCAGATCAAGGGTAGTGATTGGGACCCCTTTCAGGGTCACCAGGACTTGCCTGGTTGGGGTCTTCCCTATCGACAATCGGGAAGCCCCCACGACCTGTGGGTGTGATGTGATCATATCCACATCATAAGAAAATGAGAAGCCAAGTAGCGCCACCTTGATTCTCCTGTCGCCGGGACTCATTGGTGTGAGACATTTTCCTCTCAAACTTTAAGCTCCTTCCCTTCCTGCAGGAAATTCAGGGTAGCTCGGTCTTTAGGGACAATGGGCCATGCCCTAGTCTCTGGTAACCTGGTTTGACAACCAGATTTCTCTCTGCATCTCCAATGATTTTACCAGCTGGTAGGCTTTATCGAAGCTTTCAGGTCTAGAGGAAACCTTAAACTGTGGAAAACACCTAAGGGGTCCAGACTCTCCCTCTGAGTCTGTCTCCGGCCTAGGTCGTTTTGGACCGCCCTTTCGGCTTTGATTCTGGGCTTTGGTCCTAGAAGCAGCTGTTGGTTTGGTTGGTTCAGTTTGTGCTCCTATCTTGGTCAGGGGGGACGTCTGAGGGGAAGTCAGAGGTCTCCCTGATTTAGGTATAGGTCTAGAGAGGCCAGCATGAGAGTCCATCTGCTGGACAAGCTCATGGACAAACATTTTTTGGGTGATGGGTTCTCTGTCTTGTACATTTTATGAGCAGGTCTGACAGAATCAACCTATGCTTTGGATTTTCTCTCGCCACTAGACGCCTCATAGTGACTGCTATGATCTTTGACTTACATGGTTCATCAACTTTTGTCTCGGTTTGTCGGGGCTTTTGTAGGTTGTTTGCCTTGAAATTTAGCAGTTATTTCATTTCTTCACACCCCCATCCACCATAGAGTCAAACAAGGAGAAGCTGTATGTTAGAGCTCATGTCTAACAGCTACAGGGGTGGCGAGAGGGTATATGCAGCTAATAGCCATTATAACGGCACTCACGGGACCTACAACGGCGCCATGAGTGCT
>NW_023639299.1:10000-12232 GCF_015228065.2 Penaeus monodon | reverse complement strand
AATTATTATTATTATTATTTTCATTATTATTTTAATTATTACAGATATAATATTTTTTTCTCTATTTATATTAATAGTAAAAGAAATAATAATAATAATAATAATAATAATAATAATAATAATAACGATAATAATAATAATAATTATTATTATTATTATTATTATTATTATTATTATTATTATTATTATATTATTATTATTATTATTATTATTATTATTATCATTATTACTTTTGCTATTAATATAAATAGAGAAAAAAATATAAATAATAATAACGATAATAATAATAATTATTATTATTATTATTATTATTATTATTGTTATTATTATTATTATTATACTATAATAATAATTTTTATTATTACGTTAATTATTATTGTAATTATTAATATTATTTTTCCTGTATTTATACTAATAGTAAAAGTAATAATAATAATAATAATAATAATAATAATAATAATAATAATAATAATATTAATGATAACAATAATAATAATAATTATAATAATAATAATAACAATAATGATGATATTAATATTAAAACTAATGATAATAATGATAATGATAATAATAATAATAATAAAAAACAATTGTAATAGTAGTAGTAGTAAAAATGATAATTATAATTATAATGATAATAATAATAATAAAAAAAAAAAAAATAATAATAATAATAATAACAATAATAGTAATAATAATAATAATAATAATAATAATGATAAGAATAATAACAATAATAGTAATAATAATAATAATAATAATGATAATATGAATAATAACATTGATAATAATATTAATAATAAGAATAATAATAATCATGATAATAATAATAATAATAACAATAATGATATTTTTTCAATTATTGTCGTTACCTATGATTTGATGATAATTCTCAATATTATTCTGTTGTCATGATTAATACAATTATGATCATTATTATCATAACCACCCTAATAATTGCGAAAATTAACAATGAAATCGAAAAAACGGTATTTTTGACTATACTCTCAAAAAGCTATATTACTTCGAGTTTTGGGATTTTTTTCTTTTTTCTTTTTTTTAAATTATAAATGCCTATTATCATTATTATCATCGCCATCATCATCGCTACCATCTTTATCGTCATTATCATCATATTATCATCATCATTATATATATATATATATATATATATATATATATATATATATATATATATATATATATATTGCTACGCCAGTGGGTCTTTGTCTCTGTGCGAAACATGTGTTAACATGAAGGGACCTGGGCAAACATGACGCAGCTGGCGGTGAGCGGAGGAGCGGAGGAACAAGCCGAGAGACGCAGTTGGGTGCTGCTCCTGTGTAAATAAAGGAAAGACTGTCATTTTGTGTTTACTTCGTGCCCTGCCTCGCCACTTGGCGTTTCCCCTGTGGTGTTCTGGGACGCTGTGGTGCTCGGTGCCTCTTGGAGCTGTTCAGTGTTCACGACCCTGTATATAACACGCCGTCTGCCTAGCCTGCTTTGTGTTGGTGGCAGAGAGACGAGGCGACCGGCGTAACAAATGGTGTCAGGAGTGGGATTTGTGATATTTGATCAGTGAGAGCGCCGATTTATCATGTCGTACAAAGATGGCGGCAGCCATGAGGGAGAGGAGGCTATGACTGAGGCAGGCACGAGTGAGGTGAAGCCGAGCCAGATGGACCTGATCACTGCCATGCTGGCCGGTATGAGGGAGGAAATGGCACAAAGGGCAGAAGAGCAGGCACAGAGGGCACACGAGCAGGCGCACCATCTCGTCGAGATGCAGGCAAGGAAGGCAGAGGAACAGTTCTGCCGACTTGTTGAGGTGCTACAGAGCAATCTTGCATCTGTGAAGATGGAAACTCAGCAGTACACCGACAAGGCCTGCAACAGCATGAAGAGTGAACTGATGGAGGAGGTGCAGACTCTGAAGGGCAAGGTTCAGGACCTGAGGGAGGTAGTGAAGGCGGAAAGGCGGCGTCATGAGGTAGGAACGTTGCAAGCAGAGAAGGCAGACGAGGTTCTGGCAACAGATGCCAGAGTGTCAGGTTTACTGGGGTCTGCCTGGGGTCCGTGGCAGGAAACCCCCGGGCCTCGCAGCGTCGTGTCGGAGCCAGTGGTCGCTGCAGAAGGCTGGGGACCCATCGGAACCGCTCCCTTGGATATAGGTGGCGGCAAACTCGGACCCGGTCAACCCGCCTCGTTGCCTCCCTCACGCCCTTCCTCCCC
>NW_023639298.1:0-12233 GCF_015228065.2 Penaeus monodon | reverse complement strand
AACTTTTTAAGAACAGCGGGGAAAAGGGGTGAGGGGAAAATAACAAACCCAAAATTCACGTATGTTCCCCATGCGGGCCAGGGCCCCCTTGTACAAGGGGGGCAAAGGGGAGTGTAAATCAAAAAACAAAGAGGGGCAATTGATCCCAATCGCGCCTCCTCTAAAGGGGGCACGGGACTCGCGGGTTTTTAACCCCCTTCCTAATTCCTTTTCCCCTCGTTGAAAGCTCCCTTACCCGGGGTTCTTAAAATCCCGCCTTTCCCCTAATCCCTTCCTCCTCTCTCTCTCTCCTCTCTCTCTCTCTCTCTTTTCCTCTTCTCTTCTCTCTCTCTCTCTCTCTCTCTCCCTCTCTCCACCCGGCGTGTTGTTCCGGGAAAGGGAATTTCCCTCGATTCCTGCCTGCCACGGGGGGCCAAAGCTAACCCAAGTTAGTGCTGGTCCCAACCCCGGGATAAAATAGAGAGAATAATTCCCTAAATTAACCCGGCACTCCCCGGGAAAGGAACTGGGGACCCACCTCGTATCACCCAAAAAGCATCACAATAAAAAAACACTTTAAATATCTCTGTGACCACGGGGGCCAAAAACATAAACCTACTTTAAAATAAACTCATACTTACCAACTCTCTCCTCTCTCTCTTTTCTCTCTCTCTCTCTCTCTCTCTCCCCCTCCCTCCTCTCTCTCTCTCTCTCTCTCTCTCTCTCTCTCTTTTTTCTACCCCCTTTCCCTCTCTTGCCTTTCCCCACCTGTTCCAAAATAATAGTAACAGCCCCATCCTTTTTTAACCCCAACCCCCCCTCACCCCTCCCCCTCCATCCTTTAAAGAGCAATTAAAGGCTATTATTTTTCTTCGTAATGGCGAATGATAAAGGGAGCGCTTAGGTAAATTTTGCAAAGGGTAGATGAAATGACATTATATCTCATTAAAAAAAGGAAAAGAAGAAAAAAAAAAAAAAACATACGTCCCCCACAGAAACCCTGGTCTCATTTGGCTAATTTTTATAGGAATGAGAAACCAAAAGGAAAAAAAAAGGGATTGGGGAAGGAGGTTCAGCAGGAGATTATGCTGCATATTTTTAGTAATTTGTACAAGATAAATGCTCAAAGATTCTTGTGTTTTTTTAAAAGAAAAATTGTTTTAAAAAAAAATTAGTCCCGTGTTGCCCACATTTTTCCCTTTCTGTTTTTTTTTTCTTTCTTTCTTTTTTTTTTTGTTAATTGTTGCACCGACTCCTGAAGCTTATTCTCTCATTTAAAAAACGTTTGTCTCCATATGCTCCTGTTACCCCCAATTTTCAACCCTTTTCGCCTAATTTATACCAGGCTTCCCTTAAACTCGATCAAACTCATTCACTAGCCTTCTTTTTTGTCGCAATCAAACCATTTTCCGGGGGGGGTGTTCAACTCAACCAGCCCCCCCGCGCGTCCGTCAAGGTGATGTGGGCTTTCCGAAAGTTTTCTGTTTCTTTTTTTTACTGCGGGGGGTATGCGTACATGAGGGGAATGTTGTTTAATTTTCACACATGTTTTTTGTTCTCGTTTGACGTACATATTATGTGCGTATTTATTGGTGCGACACTTCCCCTGAAAGGGGGAATTTTTTTGCTCGTTTTTGTTTCGCCGTAAGTTAAGTCTCCATTTCCGTCTTTTGTGGAAGCGATATCGATTTTCCCGTGCCAGCGGAGACGAAAAAGGGAAGGGGAGGGGGAGGGGAGGTAAACCCCGGGTTACGTGTGGGAAAAGGGAAAATCTGGGGTGAAGAGGGGGAAGAAAGAAACGGAAGAAAAAAAGAGGGAGAGAGATAGAGAAAAAAGGGATAAGTCGAAAGAGAGATGGATAAAGATAGATAGATAAACAGATAGATAGATAATAGAGAGAGAAAGAGAGAGAGAGAGAGAGGGAGGGTGAATGAAAGAAAGTTTTTTCTTGCATGGCATAAAAAATCCTACCTGTCTGTCTTTTTTACTTCCGTTTTTGTTGACAGAATGTTTGCAAAATTTCCCCCCTCAAAAACTGGAAAAAACAAAACCCTGCCTTGAAATCTTGACTTACGTAAAAACGTTATTCATTCAGACATTGCCTCTCTGATTCCAGAAGTCGGAAAAGGAAAAACGAACAGTCAGTCAATTTGCAAGCATTGGGAAACTCAAATCGGAAATTCGCGAAATTTTTAAAAACACGGAGTAAAATCCCGAAAGAAATGTCGAGAGATGATATGTTTCAATAATGAGGATTAATTTGAGGGAAATAAAAATGGTGGTATAATCAGCATTTGTAGTAATGTAACTATTAACATTGTTATTTTTCATTATCAAAATTTTTCATTTTCGTTATTATTATACTTTCATAGTCCCTTATTTAGCAACATTTTTTTTTTAATATTATGACATTTTCATTTTATTATCATTTTATTTCTTTTATTATCATTTCTTTTATTATTATTATCCCTTTACTTCCCACCCTTCTTCTTTACCCGAAAAAATTTTTTTGCTGATAGGAATATTGTATTGGGTTTTATAACCACATCAAAGTTTTTTTTTTTTTTTATTGAAAAATAAACTATTTCCCTAATAGGGGCAAAATTGTCACTTCAGGGGTACAAAAAATACTCTCTATTAAAATAAAAGCAATTTTTGGGATTTTTTTTATGTTTTATATATTATTAGTTATAACAAAAAAAAACAACAACAGCAACAACGACAATAATAAAAATAATAATAATAATAAAAAAATAATAATAAAAATAATAATAATAATAATGATAATAAAAATAATGATAATAAAAATAAAAGTAAAATAATAATAAAAATAACAATTATCATTAATTATTATTTTTATTTTTTTTATTATTATTATTTTATTTACTACACTACTCCATCTACTAATATTTTCTTGTATTATATTATATATACTGTTATCATTATATCTATTATTATTATTATTTTTATTATTATTATTATTATTATTTTTATTATTATTTTTTATTATTATATTATTATTTATTTATTTCAATTATTATTAAAATTATTATTTATTATTTCATGATCATTATTTTTATCATTATTACTATCTTTATTATTTTTCGTTTCATATATTTTTATAAACATCATTATACTATTACAGCTGTTTTTATATCATTATTCAATTTTCAGTAATTTAAAATTTTAATAATAATAATAATAATATTTAATAATAATTAAAAATAATAAAAATTAAAAAAATAATAAAAAATAAAGATAATAACATCAAAAAAAAGAAGAAAAAAAATAATAATATAATAAAATAATGTAATAAATAATAATAAAAATAATAAAAATTAAAGATAATTATAATGATAATAATAAAAATTATAATAATAAAAAGATAAAAAAAACAAATATTTTAAAATAATAATGATCATGACAATAAAAAAAATAATGGATGGTGGTGAAGATGATAATAAAATTAATTTTATTCCCTTTTCAATTTTATCATTCTTTTGATTGTCATTTTTTTATTATTATTTATTTTATTTTATTATTATTTTATTATTAAATTTTTTATTATTTTTTTATTATTTTACATTATCATCATCATCATCATCTCATCTCATCACCCATTTTACATTATCATTATCTTTATACTATTAATTATTATTATTTTATTATTATTATTTTATTTTATTTCATTATTATCATCATCATCATTCTTTATTATTATTATTTATTACTCTCTTATTATTATTTTTTATTACTTTTTTTTATTTTTTAGCATTAGTAGTAAAAGGGGTATCACATTATTGTTTTTAAATTTTCATTATTGTTTTTTTTTGCTGTTGCCAATATCATTTCTTTTTAAATTTCTATATTTCCATTATTATTTTTTTGCATCATTTTCTTATTACCATCATAAACTCTTACTATTGTTATTATTAAACTTTATTTTTATTATTTATTATTTTTATTATTATTAAAATTGTTTTTGTTTTTTTTATAAAAAAACGGATATAACTTTTTTTAAAAAAAAAAAAAAAAACACAAAAGACACTGCTGGATGCAGATTTATAAAAATTCAGATCGTAAATTTTTTTCCTTATCATTCTAATTTTTGTTTCTTGTTTTTTTTGGATTTTTTTGATCACTCCCTACAAAACGGAAAACATTATAATAAAAGAAAAAAAATAACAAGGGTAATTCATAACAATTTTACTTTTGTGAGAAAGTAAAATTTTATGCACATGAAAGAGCAAATGAACCATAGAACAATTTTTTTGTTTTCTATAGTAAGTTTCTCATTTGGCATCAAAAAATGCTACGTAAAACTCATTTAAGAAAACTGTATATCGAATAAATGAAACCCTTTCGTGAAAAGGATTTAGGGTTCCTTTTATGTCTTTCACACTGAATGCTCCCCAAAAAGCCCACCCCCTTTTTTTATGCAATTTCATTCATTATTTTTTTTAAAAGGAAAATTTCCCTGTCCTTTTCCCAAAAAGGGGTTTTTTTGTTCTTGTTCTCTTGAAAACATACACTGTTTATGGATCAAAAAGGGCACGAGTGATATTCAACTTAATAACACTAGGGGTTAGGGAAAATGTAAAGGGCGTGCCTGTAATAAGGGAAAAAGCTCGAAGAGACCTCTCGCAAAGTTTTTTTTGTCATTTAATTTTTCTGTGTTCCTTTAGTGTTAACAACTGTTAAAAATCATTTCTGTAATAGTGGAAAAAGTAGAAACAAAAATGAACAGTTATGAGGATGTACAATACGAATAATCCTCAATATACTGATAAATTTTTGGTTTTCCCCTCATTATTGCGACACTTGCCGTGTGTGCTCTCTAGTAGTTTTTTTTCCCCATTTTTTCTTTTGACTAGATTTAAATTACATTGCTAGCATTGTTTGTATCCAAAAGTGGGGGCCAGTCTATATGCCCCTTCTCGGTGTGTTTGTGTTTGTGTGGTTGTGTTTTGTGTTTTATTCGTGTACATGCGTACTAACCGTGAGATAATGTAAAAAGAGTGAAGTGCTCTATGAAAACATACACGCAGCTGTAGGGGGAAGTCATTCCCTCTCATCTACATAATGGCGTCGCATCCATCCAGTGATTGCCTCTATCGGCCACGCATCAGGCCTTGTTATCCCCCTGATGGCCCGCCTGCACAGCGGCCGCATCGGGCCCTTCGGCGCTCCTCCGGCCCCTGGAGCCCCAAGGGGGCCGGGGTCCACTGGCCTGGCCCTTTCCTAAAGGGGTTTTTGCAGGTGGTTTTGTGCTGGTGTGTTTTGTTTTTGTGTGTGGGTGTGTGGTTGGTGTGTGTGTGTGGGGTGTGTGTGTGGGTGTGTGTGTTTTTTGGGGAAAGAAATTATAAAATAGATATGGCAATGTTTTTGTGATGATGATGATTATGACAAAATAAAATTTTTTTTACTGTAAAATTTAAAAAAGATATGCAATCTGTTTTAACGAAGTAGAAAAATAGATTTTTAATAAAAGGCTTAAAATAAGAAATGACACCTTCCACCAATCCTACCCAAAGGGCTTTGTGTCTTCAATGTACTAGCTCCGAAAAACAAATATACTTAGGAAATTTTACGTTTTCCTGAGCAAGCAGCAGTTACAAAAATTTAAATATAACTATATATATACACATATAATTTATATTATAATATATTTTATATTATATATATATATATATATATTTATTATTTTTTTTTATTTATAAATGATTTTTTATATGTTATATAATTGTATATATATATGTTGTATATATAAAACTATTATAGTGTACACACACAACACACCCCCAACACACACACAACACACACACACCACACACCACACACCCACACACAACAACACCAACACACACACACACAACACACACAACACAAAAAAAATAAAATTTATATATAATTATATATATATATATATTTTTTTATATATATATTATATAAAATATTATATATATATATATAAAATATATATATAATAATATATATATATATATATACATACGTAGTTTACATATTTTACGAATCAGTGTGTTTGTAAATATTTCCTACTTGAACAACTAGACCCCAAGCTTATTTCTTTTAGTTGATACGGGGGCTCCCGATCCAAATAAAACTAAAGCGAGTAAAGTGCAAGGTTCATTTCATTTCTTTTTTTTTATTTCTGAAATTATAAAATAAGGTTTCTGTAGTATTAGAATTAGTAGGTTTTTAATTTATAACCCTTTTTTATGCTTGTGGAGTAATTTAGGGGTGACTGAAAGAAAAACAAGTTCCTGACTTTTAAATTACTTTTTCTTAAACATTCCATCACCGTAATGCCTACGAGATCTCTCAGAGTAATCCCCCAAAACCCTTTTAACCCTAAACCAACCCAAAACCAAAGAAAAGACAGTGAAAACAAAAAATAAAACCAAAAGCCCAGTGGGGGTGCTTGTGTGAGGGCGATCCGCAGTCCTCCTACTCCCCCGTTTCTTCACCACGACCCCTCAGGCATGCGCGGGGTATGGGAAGGGCCGACACAACCCGGTACCTGAACTACCTAAAATTTGGGTAAACCACCTAAACAAGCTACCTGGGCTTTCAAAAACAAATACATACATGGATATAAATACTATGTATACAATACATCATATTTATATACATATATATATATATATAATTATATATAATATATATATAAAATATATATATATTGTGTGTGGTGTGTGTTTTGTGTGTGTGGGGTGTGTGGTTGTGTGGTGTGTGTTGTGTTGTGAATGAGAAAGGATTCTTCTTGTATTAGAAATATTCATTCTCCTTCTACTTTTTTTATATATTATATTAAAATTAAAAATAATATTATATATATATATTTAATATATATATATATGTTTTTTTGTGTTTGTGTGTGTGGTGTGGTGTGTGGGGTGTGTGTGTGTGTTTGTGTGTGTGGGTTGTGTGTGTGTGGGGAAAGAGAATTAATATTGTATTGTGAAGATACCATTTTCATCATACCTTATATTGGTATAAAATATATATATATATATATTATAATTTTATATAACTTTTTTTTTCTTCTTCTTTTTTCTTTTCTTTTTTTCTTTTCTTTTTCTTTTTTTTTTTTTTTTACGGTAGGTTTGAGCCGCCGTGGTCACAGCATGATACTTAAGTGAGTTTTTTATTTTGTATACAATGGTTATTATATACACACACACCACCACACACACACACACACACATATAATATAATTATATATATTAAAATATAATAAAATATAATATAAAAACTCTCCTCTCTCTCTCTCCTCTCTCTCTCTCTCTTTTTTTTCTCTCTCCTCTCTCTCTCTCTCTTCTCTCTCTCTCTCTCTTTTCTCCTCTTCCTCTCTCTTCTCTCTCTCTTTTTTCTCCCCCTCTTCTCCCCCTCCTCTCTCTCCTCTCCTCTCTAATATATAATATATATAATATATATATTTATATATATATAAATATATACAAAACATACACACCACATAATTATGATTAATATTTTAAAAAATATTATATAATATATTATATATAATATATATATAAAAAATATATATATGTATATAATACATTATATTATATCTATAATAAATAAAATATATATATATTATATATATATATATATATTTTTTTATATATATTAAAATATATGTGTTTTTGGATATTATAATATATAAAATATATATTATATTAAATTTTAAAATATATATATTATATAAAAATATTATATTAATATATACTATACATATATGCATATTTGTATATATAAATATTGTTATATTACATTTATAGTTTTTATTATAATTATTATAATTTTTAATAAAATATTATTATATAATATTAAAAAACATATATTTGCTCCTCTCTCTCCTTTTAATATAATATAAATATATATATATATATATATATTAATATATATATATATAATATAAATATAATAAATAAATATATATAATTATATATATTAAAAATTTTATTAAAATATTATATAATTATATTTTTAAATTTTAAAAATAATATATAATTATATATATATTATTATATATAATATTATTTTATATATAAAAACATATATACAAAAAACACACAACACACATGTTTAAATTTTATATATATAAATATATATATTAAAAAATTTTTTTATTTTTTAATAATATAATATATATATATATTATATATTATTTGGTGTGGGTGTGTTGTTGTGTGTGTTTATATACACACATATGTTAAAACATGAAAATACACTAAGTACATGCTGTGCCCCACGGCGGCTCAAAACCTCCCGTTAAAAAAAAAGAAAAAAAGAAAAAAGAAAAGAACAGAAAAAGAAGAAGAAAAAAAAATATATATAACCACCACCACACACACACACACACATATAATATATTAATATATAATATTATATATAATATATATATATTTGGTGGTAAAGAAGGTAAAAAACTGATGTTCTGATAAATTTTCAATGAAATAATGTAACTTTTGCATCTGTGTGGGATAACCCCAAGAAGCACTTAAGGGTATGGCGTGGAAAGGGTGATGATGACCCAATTTTGAACTAAGTTTGTCTTGAAAATAAGAGAGTACGAAACAACAGGAGAAGGAGAAAAGGGGTTCACTTAAATTTAAACACGGGAAATGATGCAGAAGATATGAAGCAGATGTATAATTCTACCAGGGAGATTGCTCTTAAATTCCGGTATCCAAATTGTAGTTCTGACATACTTTAAATGAATTATGGAAGAAAGAATTTCAATTGCGGACTGCCAAAATAACTGAAAGATGAGGAGTAAAGGTTTAAGACTTTGTTTACAATTGTAAAAAAAATAATAATGAGCCGATTGGGTCTTAGTAACCCTCAAAAAAAAAAAAAAACAATTCCATTTAAGGGCAAAAACCCAAAAAAATTATCTCAAAACAACACTAAAGAAACGGGTAAGTGGAAAATCCCAAGGTACCTCATTTTAAAAAACCTGTATGTCAAACAAACCTAGTTCTTTCCCCCGTGACAGATTCCTTCTGCTCTGAGAAGCAGCTGTGGATCAGGGGATCCCAGATCCGGAACAAGAAGAACATGTTATGGGAAAAAAATAAAATTCAGATTGGGGTCAAACCCGGGGACCATTACCAAAAAAGGTGGTAGTGTTAGGTTATGTGGGAAGGTTAGTTTTAATCCAAACCACATGTCTGAATTATCCCCTTTGCCCAATGTACAAGATTAGGTCATTAGGTCAGAGCAGTGTTTTTTTTTCAGAGATTGATTTGAAAACTGTATTCCAACAATTAGAGGTGGCCTAAAAGCCACAAGAACATTGTACATTAAATACTCTATTGGGACTATATATCCCAAACAGACTGCCTTGGGGTATGGCATCTAGCCCAGCAATTTGACAACAGACCATGGATAAGATGTTTAATGCACTACCTGGTGTATTATGCTTTGTAGATGATATCTTGGTAGTTGGTAAAAATGAGAGAGAGCAACAAGACAGGTTAATAGCAGTACTAAACTGAATCAAGGAGAATGGAATGAAGATCCAAAAGATAAGTGTCTTTTCCAAGTTTCCTCTCTTGAGTATTAGGGTTTAGGCTAGATAAAGATGGACTCAAGAAGCAAGGGTAGTCATACACAGTGAACTCCATAAGCAAATATTAGAACCATCAGGGAATCGTAAGAACGAAGTCTGTTGCCCGTACTTTTGTTGGTGGCCAGGTATTGATAGTGACATATAATAGTACATAAAGATGTGAGGGATGTGCATTATAACAGAAGAAACCTAAGCTAATAAAGGCACATCGTTGTGAATATCCTAGTTCAGCATGGCAAAGATTACACATTGATTATGCTGGTCCATTCGTAGGCCAAAGTTTTTGATAGTTGTAGATGCATATAGTAAGTTGCCTAAAATAGTACGAATGAATTCGACTAATTCACTAAGTACAACTCATGGCATTCCGAAACAAATTGTCTCTGACAGTGGACCTCAGTTCACTTCTATTGAATTTCAATCATTTTGTAGAACTAATAACATCAAACATACCCTATTGCAACATATTATCCAGCTACAAATGGTGAGACTGAAACGTTTTGTTCAGACCTTTAAGAATAATATGAAATGCCGACAAGCCACCAGTTCCACCGTTGGTAGGTGTACTAACAGGTTTCTACTAGTATACAGAACTACACATCATGCAACAACGGATATTCACCTTCATTTTTATTGATGGGAAGGATGATTAGGGTTTCATGAAACATGATTTTTGTAAAGGTAAACAAAAGGAAAGATGGATGATATCACAAGACTGTAGTAATTTAAGGGTTTAAGGAGGGAGACAGTTTAATAGCGAGAACATAACAGATACTAAAAGAACAAAAGGCTGTGTTGTGGAAAGGTTAGGTAAATCTACACTATAATGTCAGTGTGGATGGTAAATATCTGAAAAGACACATAAATCAGCAAAGACCATCATACTTGGACACTTCAATGGACTCCATAAAAATTACAGAAAATGACGAATTAGATATTAGTCTGTCATACATTCTTAATATAGATCACTCAAGTCTATGCCAACACCAGAAGAACCAGAGCTGTTGTGTCTTCTGAGGCAAATGTGCAAGAACTTCAACCACATAATTCAGGTAGTCAAACAAACTTTTCTATGTACGCACGTCCCCCTACCCGCAAGTATGTAGACTAGTAACTCTCCCATACAAGATCTTAATTAAAACAAAACAGCACCTTACAATAAGGCATATAATTAACCTTAATACAAAAAGTTACAAGAAAACCCAACGTTACAAAGATGGTGACGAATTTGGGATTACCTCAAGGGATTTATTTGAGCAATGAAATATATATTCCAGGTCAGTATTTGACGTATTGTCGAATTTACAAGGGTTGTCAAACAACAGTATATCTGTATAACTGGCAAAACCTCCGGTTCCGCCACAGAGTAGATAACATGAGGCTTTGGGTATTACATAATATATATCTATTTCTAGCATATACGTGTGTATGTTTCACAAGAAAGGCAAAAGTAATTCTTCAGACAAAGTACTTACTTTCTGAATATAATTAGTTTACAATCCTAAATCTAAAAAGTTGACCAGATAAACGCCAAAGAATGAAATCGGTAACCTCTGACTCAGTCTTATCTGAAATGGTCTCAAGGTAAGGCCAAGGTTTCTGGGGGGAAAATAAATTAATAAACCAAATAAGACAATTAGAAAAGGTGTGAAACATAATAATAGGGTCTGTATAGATATTCGGATAAACATAAGGCAACAAAATTAGTAATTAGTGTATTATTTGTTTATTGTGTGCTGCAAATAATAGGTATCTGAAAATAAATGGAAATTAATTTGTTTAGAGAAAATTGAAAATGTGGATTTTTTGTTTTGTAGTATCTCCCGCAAAGCATTGTGGGTACGCTTTGTTTTTAAGCCATGTTTTTGGCGGAAGGCATGAGTGAGTTGTATATAAACTTTCAGTATTATGGAGTAATAGAATATTGAAACAGACTTTAAAGGTATGTAACGTTTAATGATATTATTCTACTGTTTTACTGTAATAGATAAAATGACTATCAGTAAATAATAAATGATAAAGATGATCATGAATTATGGAAAATTCTGGCAAAATGTCACAAGAGTTAATATTTGTTTTAGGAGTTTGTTGTGAACTTATGCTATGAGGACTTGCCTGTCTACTAGAACTGGGATGCGTGATGGTCTGTTGAAATATTTCCTCTGTCTAATTTGAAATGATTTATGAAATATTGTGTTATTTTCTCCAGGAATAGATTTGATCATTGTGTTTTTATGTAAAGGATTCTTTATTATTATTATTATGGAAATAATTCTTTTACTATATTTCATGACGTCCATGTGCATGTAGTTATTATTCTGTATGAGAATTGTTTGTTATTTTTCAACATTTTACAGGTTGAATAAACTTTTGGAATATACAGCCTCGCGTATAATTGCCCACGTGCACTGAGAATTTTAGATTTCTTCACCTCACATCTTCACGATACAATTAGTAATAATTAATATAGCGATCCTAATCATATTATAATGACAATAATGTAGCAGTAATGATAATGTTAATAATAATAACAACAGGAAAATGATGATGATGATAATAATAATAACACAACAACAATAATAATAAATAATAATAAAATAATTAAAAAATAATAATAATAATAACAATAATTAAAATAAAAAAATAATTAAAA
>NW_023639296.1:5000-12234 GCF_015228065.2 Penaeus monodon | reverse complement strand
ATTTTAAAAATATATATATATATTATTTAAAATATATTTATAAAAAATTTTATATTATATATAATATAAAATTATATATTTTTATTTATTAATACAAAAAAACCCACACAACAAAACCACACAATATGTACGAATATCCATAATCTCCTCTTTCTCTTTTAAATCTTCCTTCTTCTAAAAAATCTCTTCTGTTTTGGGATACTCTGAAATATTACCCCCCCCTTTGCTTTTCGGGGGCACCCAAAATCAATTGCGTGTCCCCATACTTTTCTTTCAGACAGGGCCCCTGGGTGGTGTTTAAAGGGACATCTTTCAATTGTAGGTTTGTAGGATGAGATTATTTAAATTCGGTTGAAAAAGTGGAGTTTAAGTATGGATTATGGTTTCAGACGATCATTAATTACCCAAAGACATCGAAACGTTTTGCTTCGAAAAAAGAAAGGGGAAAATTCCCGAATCTTTATATATTGTTCTTTTTGAAAAACAGTTTATGGAAATCAAAAAAAAAAGGATCTAGATTCGGAGGTTTTTAAAAACCCACAAAAAAATTAATCCCTTTTTTGATGTTTTACTGTATATTACATTCTTTTTTAAATACTGTTTCAAATTTCACCTTTCGGTTCAATTCAAAAAAATAATTCGACTTTTTATCAAAAGGGGTTTTTTCTTTTTTTAACGCATTCAATTTTTCCCAGCCTGGGCCTTAAAAGGAAGAAGGAGAGAGAGAGAGAGAGAGGGGGAGATAGAGAGAGAGAGAGAGAAGAGAGAGAGGAGAGGGGAGGAAAGGGGAAGGGAGGGAAAGAAAAGGAGAGAGAAGAGAAAAGAAAGAGGAAGAGAGAGAGAGGAGAGAGAGAGAGAGAGAGAGAGAGAGAAGATAGAAGAAAGAGAGAAGAGAGCGAGAGAGAGAAGAAAGAGAGAGAAAGAGAGAGAGAGAGAGAGGAGAGAGAGATGAGAAAAGAGAGAGAGGAGAGTGAAAAGTGGGAGAGAGAGAGTCGCGGTGTACGGCAGGTAACTCTTGTGTATTACCTCCCTGCAATTTTTCACCAAAGGATTTACGTGAGTTTATCACCACATCTAATAGCTTTCGTGGACATCTCACACCCACTGGCGCCGGGCTTAGCCCCACCCAACACAGTGATTAATATAGTGATGATAGATAGTAATAGTAGTAGATAATAGTAGATAGTAGATAGATGATAGATAGATGAAAGAAGAGAGAGAGAGAGAAGAGAGAACATGGAGATACCAAAAAAGGGGGGGGTGTGTTGTACTAAAATGTAAAAAACATGCAGGTATGAACCCACCCATTCAGCGGTCTTTCTAGGAAATTTAAAATATAAAAATCTTTTTCACTGCATGTTGAAACAAAATTACTTTTTTTGCTTTTGACAGAAAAGTTGCCAACCAATGCCCAAATGGCCCCCAAAATTGCAGCTTCCCAAATGATGACGTTTTTTGTGTGTGAGGTCGGCAATTGCACCCCCGAAGCGAATCCCTGTCATTCAAAACAACAAAAGTGAAAAATTTGAAGTTAAAGTTCCCCTCTTCAAAAAAGCGCCCGGGCGATTCCGCGGGGCAGAACGTGATTAAAAAGACGGCAACCTTTAACTATATTGCCTTCAGTAAAACAGTCAAGTTTTTGTTTTTTTTGTTTTTCAATATCAAAATTTTCCCAGGGTTTTGAGGTTGAAAAGGTGGATAGGAAAATTGGCTTTTTACTCCCCTTTTTTGTGTAAAGCTAGCAAAACAAAGTAGTAGGTAATAGTAGTAATAAATAATAGATAAACAGACGAAAAGATGGATAGATGGGTAGATGAATAGAAAGAAGATAGATAATAGATAGAAGATAGTAGACAACAGACAAAATAGATAACGATAGATAGATAAATAAAAGATAGAGTATAAAAAGGATATACATAAAAGGGAGTGGCTGTGGCAACAAAAGCCTTTACAAACGAAAAATACTTTAAAACAAACACGATCGACGCACCAGCTCTCTCATCCCGCCGAAAGTTTCTAAACCCTTCTCCTCCCGAACTCAGCGACGGGGCAACCCCCGATAGATTGGTCGTGCGGGAAAGGGAAAACCGGGGGCAATCTTGTTTGGATGTAAGGGGAGCACCTGTTTCTTTCGCTTGGCAACCCCGGCCCGCGAGAGAAGGGAAGGGAAAGCAGAGAGAGAGGGGGGAGGAGGGTTGACGGTGACTTGGTGCGGTTTCGATGTTGCCATTCATTTTTTTTTTTTTTTTTTCTTTTTCTTTGGGTATTTCTTCTCTTTCCCCCCTTTTTTTTCCCTTTTTTTTCTTTCTTTCTCTCCTCTTCTCTTGCTTTTCCCCTTTTCCCCTTTCCTCTCTCTCCCTCTCTCTTCTCTCTTTCTATTTTTCCCCCCTCTCTTCTCTCTCTCTCTTTCCCTCTCCTTCTCTTATCTTTAGCATACTACTATTACTTATCAATGTAATAATGTTCAAAATAAAAATAATAATAAGGGAAACAACAAAAATAAAAAGGGTAACAACAATAATAATAACGATAAAATAAAATAAAAACGGTGTAACAATAAAATAGCGGAAAACAATAACAATGGAACAATAATGCAAAAAGAAAAATGACAATGATAATCATGATGGGTTTTGGGTCCACTCCTTTTCCTAACACGGTAACCTTTGGTAGCAGTCCATGGTTCTAGTCTCAATGGAAATGGGACCCAGAACGCATTTTACTGTTTTCCCAAATTTTTACTACCCTTTTGTTATATTGTTTTTTAAACACGTTTATATTCATCCCCCATGGTGGAAAAACGGGATGCCACCCGTATGCTTGTGCGCAAAAGCGTACGTAGGGTTAGCTACGTAAAATCCTAAAGGGGTATTTTTATTGCCCAGTAATTTTTTTGGAGGAAATATCTTTCCCGGTGGGGTCACAATAAAGAAACGTAATTTAAATAAACCCCTTTAAAAATCATTTCATGGGTATGCAGGACGCTGCTTGTGGTTTGTCATGTCGCCAATGTCCGTCTAAACCGTGCTGTGCAGCCACTCACGGGTTTCCCTGTTAACTGACAGTAGCCAATACCCTGGCTAGAGGGGAGATACCCACGGGTACTGTTCACTTTTCTTACACCCGGAACCCCCCTGCATTTTTAACCCCCCAACGTAATATTTTAACCAATGTCTAAATGTAAGCTTTAGCGACGTTTTCAGGGGGGGGGAGGATGAAAAACATGTGCTAAACTAAATAAACAAGTATTTGTAATTTTCCTAGGCTAAGCAATGTGGGCAATATGCAGCTTCAGTTCAAAAGGGTATAAAATAATGAATACCCCAAAAATTTTTATAAACAGACATTCTAAATCAAAAACAAAAGTGTAAATTTAAACTATACCCCCATACATGAAACTATCTTATTTTTGTATGCGGTGCCGTGACCGTACTCCCCCGCCCAACCCCTGCTTGGCCCTTGCCAGGGGTACTTTGGGTGGGGTTAATAAGGTATAAAAGGGAAGGTGCAGATCAGGTCTCCCAGGAAAACGATCGGGATTTCTCTGTATCAAGAGTAATGTTGCAGTACTGGTCTCTGTTATTTAGGGAATTATGATCATAAGTCAGTAATAATGATAATGATGATGATGATGAAACAAAAATGATAATAATTAAATAATAAAATATTAAATAATAATAATAAAAAATAAAATAATGATAACAATGAGATGATGTTGACAATAAAAAAGATAACAAAAATAAGACAATAAACAACATCAATTATAGTATTTAAAAAAAATGATAATATAATGTTTAAAAATAATAATAATAAAAATAAAAATAATAATAATAATAATAATAATAATAATAAAAAGATGATGAAAAATGATATTTTTGATGAGATAATAATAATAAAATAAAAAAATAATAATAAAAAAAAAAAACAATAATAAAAAATAAAATAAGAAAAGGATCATAAAAATTACACTACTACTATAAAAACAATAGGATAATGATGATAATAACAATAATAACAATAATATACTACTACTATTTTGATAATGATAAAAAAAAAACAAAAACAACAAAAAAAAAACAACAAAAATAAAAATGATAATAAATAAAAATAAAATAGTAAAAAATAATAATAATAAAAAAATAAATAATAAAAATAATAATATAATAATTAAAAAATTAATAATAAATTTAAAAATAAATAATAGAATGATAATAATTTTAAAAATAAAATAAATAAAATAATAATATGAAACAATAAAAAATAATGATGAGGAAAAAGTAAGTAATAATGATAGTAAGAATAAAAAAACAATGTAATTGATAATAAAGATACAATGAAAAAAAACAATAACTAAATCACAAAAATGATATAATAATCATATAATGTTCGTTTGGTAATAATAAGAAACGATGGGATGATGATGTGATAAATTGTGTGTTTTGCATTTCTTTTTTAAAATTTTGTGGTAAAATAATGATTATCATAATTTTTACATAGCATTAGTAATAAAATAACAAGACAATAACATTCAATAAAAAATAATAAAATTAAAGTGATGGTGGGATGATGTGATAATAATAAAGTAATAAAAAAGGGTAATAAAAAGTAGTAAAAGTAGTAGTAGTTGTATAGTCTACTTACAACAAACAACAGTAACAACAAAACAATAAAAAAAATAATAATATGATAAAAATGATAATAATAATTTTTATATAATAATAATAATAAAAATAATAAAAATGTAATAAAAAATAAAAAAAAAAAATAAAAATAAAAAAAAAAAAATAAAATAAAAATAATAAAAAATAATTAACAAAAAAAGATAATAATGAATAATAGCAAGGAATAAAATAATAATAAAATAAAATAATATTAATGGTAGTAAAAACAATTATAATAACAACAACAAAACAAACAACAAAAAAAAATTTTTAAAATTTTAATAAAAATAATAATAATTTAAAAATGAAATAAAATAAAATAATAAAAATAAAATAATTAAAATAATAATAATATAAAATAATAATTAATAAATAATAAATAATAACAAAAACAACAACAGCAAAAATAATGATAATAATGAAAAATAAAAAGCAACACAACAACAAAAACAACCCCAAAAGCAAACAACAACAATAATAATAAAATAATAAAGTAGTAAAATTATATAATAATAAAAAAAAAAAAATAATATAATAATATAATATAATAATAATATAATAAAATGATAATAAATAATAATGATAATAACATTGGTAATATATTAATAATAATATATGATAATAATGATAATATAGTATAATAATGATAATAATAGTAATGATAATGATAATAATGATAATAGAAATGACATAAAATAAAATAATAATAATATAATAATAATAATAATAATAATAAATAATAATGATAATAATAATAATAATAATAGTGATGATGATGATGATGGTTATGATAAAGACGATAATGATAATGATAATGATAATCCTCGTCATCCTCATCATGAATATCATTACCGCCATGATCATCATCACTTACACGACAGCTGCATTTGATCTGTAAATGGTACGAATTTTCCATCTTTAAAGCTGATTGTTCTGGTCCCTTGCAGAGGTTGCGATTGTGATTGCCTGGTGAACGGTGCAACAGAGAGGCTTATGGCGAATATTATAGTAGAGGGAGGAGGTGGGTGAGGATTGGACGAGATAAAAATGTAAATAATGTAAAGAAATATAAGAAGAGAAAATGACACAGAGGGAAAAAAAGAAGAAGAAGAATGCCATAAATATCATACATATAGTAATAATAAAACAACAACGTTAAAATGGCAATTATACACTCACGATAAGGTGAAACAGCAGTAATATCGGAAAATATGATGAGACCGATTGAATCCGTCTACGAAAGGAAGACTATGTTAATAAAGACCAAACGAAGATTAAAACAGATTTATCAAAACAACAAATTCACATCTTGAAAACTCTTAAATCGTGATTAATTCCGACGTAATGTTAATGTAATGCGAATCTAAATCAGCTGATACCGAAAGAATATAAAAGTTGAGGTACTGACTCATCTCAGGGGGAAATGACTCACCTGGCGACACTAAATCGTTAATTAAAGCTTTGAAATACATACAAGCTTCCGTGTGTTCATTACCCTCTTAAAATGTTTAAGATTCGAAGCTTCTGGGTGCCTGCGCTCGCAGAGGTGATCCTTAGCCATTATTGTGATATTGGGTTGAAATACTGATATAAAGTTAATCTGTTCCTCTGTATATTTCATTGTATGTATGGGAGAGAGAGAGAGAGAGAGAGAGAGAGAGAGAGAGAGAGAGGAGAGGAGCAGAAGAGGAGAGAGAGAGAGAGAAGAGAGAGAGAGGAAAAGAGAGAGAGAGAGAGAGAGAGAAAGAGAGAAAAAAAATACAGACAGCCATACATACATATATCTATATAAACATATACATATATATGTCTATATATACATATATATGGACATATATGGATATATATATATATATATATATATATATATATATATATATATATTATATATATATATATATATAATATACATATACATATACACACACACTCACTCACACACACACACACACACACACACACACACACACACACACACACACACACACACACACACACACACACACACACACACACGGATGCATAATTACTTTCGAAATCATGCGTTTCTTGTCGTAGTGAAATATGTCGAATATTAAGACTGCTTGCTTTTGCAAGCAATAAATATATTATTCTATATTCTCACATGGTAGAATATCATATAGTAATGATGCATTTCTTCAAGCTTGAAGCTAAATTCAACGTAGTTTGTGAACTTAACATCGGCATAAATAAAGCTATCGAGCCGCTGCATGAATATGAAAATAAGCGAAAGAAAATAAATAAAGGTACAAGACAAAGTGGCCTAAATTTTCTGTCTCTGTGTAATTATCCGTTAATTCAAGGATTATTATGTAATATAATGTGTTGTCACACAGAAGACATTGAAGTCGAAATAGGATTTTATTGCCCATGATATGAGATAGGTTTGTGGATGCATACAAAAAGTAAGTACATTTTGGGGACTGAATCATACATATATCGGAATTTGCTTAACAAAGGATTGGGGAATCGTGATCAATGGGATGAAGTAGAGAGCAACAAGACGAAAGAGAAAAGACAGAGATAGATAGATAGATAAATAGATAGATAGATAG
>NW_023639295.1:0-12234 GCF_015228065.2 Penaeus monodon | reverse complement strand
TTTTTTTTTTTCAAAGAAACCCCCAGTTACCAGTTCCAAAAAGAAAAATTAAAAAAAAAAATTTCATCATTTTAAACATCTTTTATTTGCAATAGAAATTTTTTTGAAATTCAGTGTTTATTTTTGGCAATTTAAATCTTTTTCATTTCTATTTTTTTGCCAAATGAAAATTTTTTTTCCCCATTTTATTTTTTTTTTTTTTTTTTTTTTTTTTTTTTTTTTTTTTTTTTTTTTTTTTTTTATTTCATTATCATATTATGCAATTATATCATTTTTTAATTATATATTGCAATATTTCATTATATCATATTGCAGATATATATAATTTTCAAATATACTATACGAAACATATATAGAATACAATAAATAAATAACAACGATATTATAAAATATCTAATCATATTTTAATTATATCGTTTTAGTAATTATTACTGTTATAATCAATTTTTTGCAATTATACTAATATAAAAATGATAATAATGATAATAATAAATAATAATATATAATAAATATATAATAATAATTAAAATTTAATATATGATAATAATAATTAAATAATAAATATAAATAATAATTATAATAATAATAATAAAATATAATATTGATAATATAATAATCATACAAATATTAATAAAATTCTATATTCACTTTATCAATATTGTCATGTTTAAATACAAATTTTGGTAATTATTATATTATTACCTAATAATTGCAAAATCATCAGAGAAATCGAAAAAAGTCATTTGAGTATACTCTAAAAGTATATTCGTAGATTTTGCCGCTTTTTGGGACTTTTGGAATTATTTTTTTACCTTTTTTTATTATATATGGAGAATTTCTGTTTATCATCATTATTACATATATTATCCAAATTATATTATCATAATCATATATTATAATTAATCATTATTATCTATTATTGCAATTAATATCATTTATTCAATTATTATATCATATTTTAATTAATATCATTATTAAGTATATAATAATATAATATAATATAATATATAATTTAATAACATATATAAAAATAATAATAATGATAATATAATAATAATATAATAATATAATAATAATAATATAATATAATAAAATTAATAATATATAATATAATAAATATAAAATAATAATATAATAATTATATATAAATATAATAATTATAATAATATATAATATTGATAATATTAATAATCATCAATGTTATTAAATTCCTTATTCATTTTATCCTCATTATTGTATTATATACGAATTTTGGTAATTTTATAATTTTTCCCTAATAATTGCCAAAAATATAAGAAATAAACTAAAAAAAACGATATATTATTATTATTATACTAAAAGCTATATTATACTGCTAGATTTTGCCTTTTTACTATTTGGGAATATAATTTTTAACTTTTTTTATTATATATGGAGACAATATGTATTATAATATTATATCTATATTATATAAGATTATAATACATATATAATCATCATTATAATATAATATATATATTATTGCAATTATATAATCATATATGCAATTATTATAATCATAATAATTAATTTAATATTATTTGCAATTATATTATAATATATAATTTGAACTATATAATAACAACAACATAATAATAGAAATAACAATAATAAACATATTATAAATTATCTATACATATTTTAATAATATCGTTTTATTCAGTAACTATATTTTTTATAATTATTATTTTTTATATTATATACTATATAAACGTTTATATATAATAATAATAATATAATAATAATTATTTAATAGAATAATAATAATAATTAATAATATAAAAATAATAATAAAATATAATAATAATAATAATAATAAATTAATAATATTATAATAATAATAAAATAATATAAAATAATAATAAATAAATAAAATAATTATAATAATAATAAAATTATATTAATAATAATATTAATTAATTTTAATATTTATTATTTATTAAATTTATTCACTTTATTCATCTATTATATGATATAATTAATTTATATCATCACATTTATCATTATATTAATTTAATTTCTAAACTATTGGTATATCTATTATTATATTTCTTTGCAATGATTATATATTTTGATATTAAAACAATTATATAATAGAAAACATATAAATATAATATTATATATATTTATTATAATCATTATTAATATATATTCATATTGAATTTATAAATTATTTTTGCAATTATCTATATAAAAATTATAATATATAATAATAACAATAATAATAATAAATTATATTAAATAATAATAATAATAATAATTACAATATAATAATAATTATATTTAATATAATAATAATAATAATAATAATAATAATAATATAAATAATAATAATAATAATAATAATAAAAATAATGATATATTTGATAATATATATAATCAAAATGTTATCAAAATTCTTTTATTCTCACTTTATCCTCATTATTGTCATGATTAATACGATTGGTAATATTATATTATTACCCTAATAATTGCAAAATCATCAGAAAATCGAAAAAAACTTTCATTTTGGAGTATACTCTCAAAAGGCTATTTTTCGCTAGATTTTGCCGTTTTTCGAACTTTTGGAATTATTTTCTTTTACCTTTTTTTATTATATATGAGACAATTCCTGTTATTATCATATTATTTCATATTACCTCAATATTATCATTATCATCATCATTTTCATTCATTTATTGCAATTATTATCATCATTATTGCAATTATTATCATATTATTGAATTATTTGCAGTTATAATATATAATTTTGCAAACTATACTAATAACAACAACAATAATAATAGAAATAACAATAATAATAACATAATAACGATATTATAATAATTATCTAATCATTATTTTAATTAATAGCGTTATTACAATAATGATTACTGCTATATAACTTTTTTGCATTATACTACCAGTAAAAATTATAATATTGATAATAATAACCATAATAAATTAATAACGATTTATAATATATAATAATAATACTGATAATAATAATGATAATAATAATAATAATAATAATAATAATAAATAATACGCTAAAAATAATAACAAATAAATGCATAGTAATAATAATAATAATAATAATAATAATACGATAATATAAAATACTAATAATAATATATAATAATAATAATAATAATAATAATAGTAGTCAATAATAATAATAATAATGATAAATAATGATAATAGATTAATAATCACAATGTTATCAAAATTTCTCTTATTCTCACTTTTTCCTCATTATTGTCCATGATTAAATACGATTTTGGTAATTAGTATCATGAATCGCCTAAAATTGCCAAATCATCATGAAAAATCGAAAAAAAACGTCATTTTGTAGTAAACTCTCAAAGGCTCTATTTCGCTAATTTTGTCCGCTTTTTTCGAATTTGGGGAATTATTTTCTTTTACCTTTTTATTATATATGGAGACCGTCCTGTTTATTAATCATCATTTTATCTGATTACATCAATATTATCATTATCACCATCGTTACATCATTATCAATCATTATTGCAATTATTGCTTCATTTTGCAATTATTATCATCATTATTGCAATTATTACATCATTATTGCACATTATTATCATCATTATTGGCAGTTATTATCCATACATTATTGCAATTATTATTCATCAGTATTGCAATATTGCAGTTATAATATTAATTTTTTGGAAACTATACTTATTAACAACAACAATATAATAGAATACCAAGAATTAACAATAATACATATTATAATAATTATCTAATCATTATTTTAATTAATATCGTTATTACAGTAAATTATTACTGTTAAATAATTAATTTTTGCAATTATACAAACTAAGTAACAATGATAATAATGATCATAATAACAATACTAATATATAATAACGATATAATACTAAATAATATAATATGATAATATAGTGCATAATAATATTAATACGATATTATAATAATAATATAATAATCGATATAATAAGATAATAATAATAATAATAATAATATACAGTAAATAATATACTAATAATAAATAACAATAATCATAATAAAATAGATATTATATTCATACTAATAATAATAATAATAATATAGTAATAATAATAATATTGTTAGATGATATATTGTAATATTATAATCTCCAATTTTACAAAATTCTCTTATTCTCACTTTTATCCTCTTGTTGTATGATTAATACGATTTTTGGTAATTATTATCATTATTACCCTAAATAATTGTAAAATCATCAGAGAAATCGAAAAACGTCATTTTGATTTATCTCTCCAACGGCTATATTTCGTTAGATTTTTGCCACCTTTTTTTCGACTTTTGGGAATTATTTCTTTTAACCTTTTTTTAATTATATATGGAGAACAATTCCTGTTATTATCATCATTATTATCAATGATATCATCAATATTATCATATATCATCATCATTATCATCATTATCATCATTAATTGCAATTACTTATCATCATTATTGTCATTATTATCATCTTGATTGAAATTATTATCATTATTATTGCAAAATATTATTGCAGTTATGATATATAAATTTTTTTTGTCAACCTATACTATACAACAACCATTAATTAGATAAAATAACAATAATAATACCAGTAAAACGATATTATCATAATTATCTATAGTCATTATTTTTATTATACTCGTTGATTACAGTAATTATATTTATATACTTATTTTTGCAATTAGACTAACTAGTAAAGATGATAATATGATAATAATAAACAATAATAATCTTAATAACGATCTTAATAATAATAATAATAATAATATAATGATAATAATAAATAATAATAATAATATAATAATAATAATAATAGTATAATAATAATAATATGATATATTGATAATATAATAATCATCAAATGTTATCAAAATTCTCTTTATTTCTCACTTTTATCCTCATAATTGTCATGATTAATACGATTTTGGTATGATTATCCTTTATTACCCTAATAATTGGCCAAAATCATCAGAGGAAATCGAAAAAACTCATTTTGGAGTATACTCTCAATAGGCTATATTTCGCTAGATTTTGCCGCTTTTTTCGACTGGTGGGGAATTATTTTCTTTTACCTTTTTTTTTAATTATTTGGAGCCATTCCTGTTATTATCATCCTTATTATCATGAATTTCATAATATTATCATTACATCATCATTACATCATTATCATCATTATTGCAATTATTATCATCATTATTGCGATTATTAAATCATCATTTACATTACTATCATATATTATTGTAATTATTGCAGTTATAATCTATAATTTTGCACAATATACTATAACAAGAACAATAATAATAGAAATACATAATAATACCAATAATAAGATATTATTAATAATTTCTATATCATATTTAGTCATATATCGTTATTAGAGTATTTATTACTGTTATAAATAATTATTTTTGCAATGATACTACTATTGTAAAATGATAAAAAATGATAATAAGGAACAATTATAATATTAATATTATTTATAATAATATTATAATAATAATAAAATAATGGAATGATAATAATAAATAATAATATAAGAAAAATAATACTAATAATAATAACAATAATACTAATAACAGAATAATAATAATAATAATATAAATAATGATAATAATAATAAGAGTGATAATATACTAATCATTAATAAATGTAAATTATGATAATAACCATGATACTATTGATAATGATTAATAATCTCAATGTTTCAAATTCTCTTTATTCTCACTTTATCCTCATTTTGTCATGACTTACACGATTTGGGTATTATTATCATTATTACCTAATAATTGCAAAATCATCAGAGAAATTCGAAAACGTCCATTTTGGGAGTATACTCTCAAAAGGCTATATTTTCACTAGTTTTGCGCTTTTCGACTTTTTGGAATTATTTTTCTTTACCTTTTTTTTTATTATATATGGAGACCATTCCCTGTTTATATCATCATTATTATCATGATTATCAATAATATATATCATTATCATCATGCATTATCATCCTTAATCATCATTATTGTCAATTATTAATCATCATTATTGCAATTTATTTATCATCATTATTGCAATTATTCTCATTTATTGCAATTATTGCAGTTATGATATATATGTTGCGAACTATCAATAACACAAGAATATATAGAAATAACATAATAATAACAATATAACGATATTATAATAATTATCCTTATAGCTTTTCTAATCATATTGTTATTACAAGTATTTATTACTGTTATAATAATTATTTTTGCAATATACTACTAGTAAAAATGCTAATAATTGAATAATAATAACAATAATATATTTTGACGATATTATAATAAAATACTCATAATAATGATAATAATAATGATAATACTAATATAATAATAATATATAATAATACATGATAATGAGAATACAATAATAATAATAATAATAATAATAATAATAATAATACTAATAATATAATATAATAATAATAATGAATAATACTATAATAATAATAATAGTAATAATAATTACTGATAATATTTAGAATATTATAATCATCAATGTTATCAAAATTCTTTTATTCTCACTTTTTATCCTCATTATTGTCATGATTAGATTCGACTTTTGTATTATTTCATGATTACCCTATAATTGCCAAAATCATCAGAGAAATCGAAAAAACGGTCATTTTGGAGTATACTCTCAAAAGCCTATTTTTCCTAGACTTTTGCCGCTTTTTTCGACTTTTTGGGAATTACTTTTCTTTTACCTTTTTTATTATCTATGGAGACATGCCTGTTATTATCATCATTATTATCATATTATCATCAATATTATCATTAATCATCATCATTAATCATCCTTATCAGCATTATTGCAATATTATCATCATTATTTGCAATTATTCTCACCATTATTTGTCATTATTATCTTATTATTGCGATTATTGAGCTATAATGATCATTTTCAATTTCTATACCTAATAACAACACCATAATAATAGAAATAAATAAACAATAATAATACAATAATAACGATATTATAATAATTTATCTATATATATATTAATTTTAAATTAATATCGTTATTACAGTAATTATTTACTGTTTATAATAATTATTTGTGTTTCCAATTATACTACTAGTAAAAAGATATAAATATAATAATAACATAATAATAATGAAAAATAATAATAATACAATAATAATAATAATAATATAATAATAATAATAATAATAATAATAATAGTATAATAGTAATAATAATGATAATATTGATAATATTATAAATCATCAAATGTTAGCGAAAAATTCTCTTTTATTCTCACTTTTTATCCTCATTATTGTCATGATTGAATACGATTTTGGTAATTATTATCATTTTTACCCGAATAATTGCAAAATCATCAGAGAAAAAAAAAAAGGTCATATTTGTACTATTCTCAAAGGCTATATTCGCCTAGATTTTTCCGCTTTTTTCGCTTTTTGGGAATTATTTTCTTTACCTTTTTTTATTATATATGGAAGACACATTCCGTGTTTTATATCATCATTATTATCATGATTATTCATCAATATTATCATTATAATCATCATTATCATCATTATCATCATTATGCAATTATTATAATCATTATTGCCATTATTATCATCATTATATGCAATTATTATACATTATTATTGCAATTTTGCAGTTATAATATATATTTTTCACTATCTATAAACAACAGAACAACAATAAGTAGAAATAACAATAATAATAACAATAATCACGATACTTTATAATTCTATATCATTATTTTAATTAATTCGTTATTACAGTAATTATTACTGTTATAATTACTTTTTTTGCATTATACTACTAGTAAATGATATAATGATCCTCATAACAATAATATTATTAATTAATAACGATATTGAATAATAAAATACTGATAATACTGGTAAATACTGAATGATCATAATAATAATACTAATAAATAATAATAAACAATAATATAATAGTCAATAATAATAATAATGGTATTGTGAGGATAGTAGTATAATATAATCCTCATAATAATTTAATAATAAATAATAATAATAATAAAATATAATATATTATAATATAATATATAAATTTATAATCAAAATAATTTAATATTATATATACATAATTAATTTAATATTATAATATCAAATAATATCAATATAAATATATAATAATAAAAAATATATTGAATAATTAAAGATTTTAAATTTTTACTATTATTAATATAATCATATATTATTAATATTACAATATATTATATAAATTTCAATATTAATACTATAATAATATATTAACATATATAATAATAAAAATTATATATAATTATAATAATATATATTTTAATATCTATATTATCAATTTTACTTTATTAATTATTTTCATTTATTAATATTATATATAATTATTATAATAAATAATTATTTTATAATATATATAAAAAAATAATAAGATAAAATAATACAAAAATAAACTATTATAATAACATATATAAAATAATTATAATAATAATAATAATATTTTAATAATATAATATTATATTAAATCTATAAGTATATAATAAATTTTTGGATATATATAAATATTAATATAAATTACAAATTTATTTTGGTAATTATTTATTTATAGTTAAATAATATAAAAATTATAATATCTAAATTATAATTTAAATATTACATAATAATCAATAATATATATAATTGAATAATTATATATTATAATAATATCATTATATATCAATTATATATTATTAATTTTTAAATTTATCTAATATTTTATTATAATATTCAATTATTACAATATTATCAATATTACAAAATTTAAATAATATTACATATTATTAATTGTTATATCATTATTTAAATAATTTTACAATTACTGTATATAATTATTTTCAATTATATTATTAAAAGATATTAGATTATTAATATAATATTTATATTATTATTAATATATTATATTAATAAATAATATAATAATATATAATTATATATAATATAAAATAATAAAATTAAAATATAATTATAATTAATTATAATTAAAATAATAATAATAATAATAATAATATTTAATAATATCATATTAAATATTAATAATAATATATATTACTAAATATTTGAATTAAAAATATATATAACTTATTTGTAATTGACAATTATATATATTTATTATCTTTTTCAATATTAGATTATTCTTTAATTTATTATATCATTATGAATTATATTATATAATAATTATATCATATAATAATATATTTCATTATACTCATTATCATTATAATTTTGCAATATTATCACAATATTAATTTATATAATACAATATAATAAAAATTACACATTATCATATATCAATTATGCATAATATTATAATTTATAATATAATAACTTAAATATTTATTAATATTATAATAAATAATTTTATAATTTTACATATATTATTAACAGATATATAAAATATATTAATATAATAATAATATTAATAATATATAATAATAAATTAATACAATATCATATGAGTACTATGATACTATTAATGCCCAAATGTTATCAAAATTCTCTTTATGTCTCACTTTTATCACTCTTATTGTCATTATAATACGATTTTGGTAATTATTATCATATTAACCTAATATTGCCAAATCATCAGAGAAATCGAAAAAACTCAGGTGCAGTATCTCTCAAAAGGCTATATTTCGCTAGATTTTGCCGCTTTTTTCGAACTTTGGGCATATTTTTCTTTTACCCTTTTTTATTATATATGGTAGAATTCCCTGTATATCATCATTAATATCATGATTATCATCATATTATCATTATCATCATCATTAGCATCATTATCATCATTATAGCAATTTATTATCATCATTGTTGTTGCAATTATTATCACATTTTGCAATATTAATCATCATTATTGCAATTATTATCAGTTATATTGCAATTATGCAGTTATAAAAAAATTTTTGCAACTATACTAATAACACCACAATAATAATAGAAATAGACAATAATAATAACAATACTACGATATTATAATAAGTAATCTTATCTTATTTTAAATTAATATCGTTATTACAGTAATTATCTTGCATTATTATATATAATATAATATATCATAATTATGCAATTATAATATTAATAAATATTTTGAAATATCTATAATAAATATTATAATAAATAACAATAATAATAATTAAAGATATTATAATAATATAATAAATATTATATAATTAATATAATAATAATATTATATAATAATAATTAATAATAAATGAATAATATAGATATATTAATAATCATCAAATTTAATCAAAATTCTAATTATTATAATAATATTAATCATAATAATAAGATTATTAATTATTATCATAATTACCCTAATAATTCCAAAATCATAAGAAATATAAAAATCGTCATTTTGGAGTAACTCTCAAAGTGATATTCTAATTTCAGTTTTCATTTTATTTGATTTATCCTCATTTACCTTTTTTATTAATTTTGGAATATTCTTATTATCATAATAATTGCAATCATATATAAATCATAAACTCATTTTGAGTATCTCAAAATAATTTCTAATTTTGCCTTTTCATTTTGGCAATTATTATCTTCTTTTTTAATATGAGAAATATATCATCATTATTATCAATTATTGCATTATATATTATATTCATATATCATAACAACAACAAAATATAGAAATACAAATAATGAACAATAATATTATTCATTATAATTATTATTGCATTATTTATTAATAATGATATTACATAATATTACTTATAATAATACATTTGAAATAACTATATAAATATAATATGATAATAATAATAATAATATAATATAAAATATAATATAATAAATAATAATAATAATAATAAAATAATAATAATAATAATAATAATAAAATAAATATAATAAAATAAATAATAATATAATAATATAATATTGAAATATTAATAATCATCAAATGTTATCAAAATTCCTTTATATCTCACTTTTATCCTATTATTATATGAATAATACATTTTGGTAATTAATATTATTACCCTAATAATTGCCAAAATCATCAGATGAATGAAAAAACATATTTTGAGTACTCTCAAAGGCTATATTTCGCTAATTTCGCTTTTTTCGACTTTTGGGAATTATTTTCTTTTAATTTTTTTTTATATGGAGACAATTCCTGTATTATCACATTATTATCATGATTATCATCAATATTATCATTATCATCATCATATCATCATATATCATTATTGCATATTATCATCATTATTGCAATTATTATCATCATTATTGCAATATTATCATTATTATTGCAATTATTGCAGTTATAATATATAATTTTGCAACTATACTAATAATAACAACAATAATAATAGAAATAACAATAATAATAACAATAATAACGATATTATAATAATTATCTATATCATTATTTTAATTAATATCGTAATTACAGTAATTATTACTGTTATAATAATTTTTTTGCAATTATACTACAAGTAAAAATGATAATAATGATGATAATACCAATAATAATATTAATAACGATATTAAAACATAATAATTAATACATAATGATAATAATATGTAATAATAATAATATAATAATATTAATAATAATAATAAAAAATAATAGCATCTATAATAATAATAATAATAGTAATAATAATAATAATAATAATAATATAATGATAATATAATAATCAAAGTTATCAAATCTCTTATTCTCACTTTATCCATTATTGTCATGATAATAGATTTGGTAATTATTATCATTATTACCTAATAATTGCAAAATATCAGAAAATGAAAAACGTCATTTGGAGTATACTCCAATAGCTAATTTCGCTAGTTTTCACTATTTCGACTTTTGGGAATTATTTCTTACTTTTTTATTATATATGAAATTCCGTAATATCTCATTTATTATCATGATTATCATCAATATCTATCATTATAATTTCATCATTATCATCATTATTCAATTATTATCATCATTATTGCAATTATTATCATCATTATTGCAATTATTATCATTATGATTGCAATTATTGCTTATAATATATAATTTTGAAATATACTATAACAACAACAATTAATAGAAATGACCATAATAATAACAATATAACATATTATCAATAATTATCTATATCATTATTTAATTATATCATTATTACAGTTATATTATATAAATTTTTTACTAATAATT
>NW_023639294.1:10000-12235 GCF_015228065.2 Penaeus monodon | reverse complement strand
AAAATATTTTATATATAGATAAAACATACACTTTTTAATTTTTAAATATATATAAAAAAATTTATATATAATAAAAACTAAATATATATATATAAATATATATATATTATATATATAATTTTATATATAAATAATATTATATAATAATAATATATATTATATATTATAATTTAATTATAATATATATATATATATTTTTATATATATATATATTATATATATATATTTTATATAATTTTATATATATATTACACACATTTAATCCAGGAAGAAGCCCTTTTAAATTTTACTATTGAGACGTTATTGCGGCCAACCCTTGCCTGTGGATGCCCTTTCAATCAACTCTTCGGCCGCTAAACATTGCACGGGGGGATTCCCCCTACAAACCCCTGCGTGGGATTTCTAAAAGGTAAATTTTTTCTTTTTTCCCTTTTCGCCGTGAATCGGGCTCGAGCCAGCAGTCAGAGCGAGGAAATTTTTGCGACTGACGCGGGGAAAATTCCCCGTGCTCTATAAATTTGCTATCTATCGGGTTTTTTTTCCAAAGTCATTCATTCCACGCAGGACGGGCCCTTCTCAATTCCCACGAGAAGTCTTTTGGCACTTCACCCTTGCCTGATCGGATTCCTTCCTTACCCCCCGAGTTGGGTGCCCCAAAACCTGTGCCACGGCGATGACTTCACTCGTGCCCCCTGGCTTGATTTCTCAGGCGATATGCGTTTCCTCGCGTGGGACTGGTATTTTCGACTGGCCAGCGGGAAACGAAACCCCGGCCCGACGTCGGGTCATCGGGCAGTCATATAATTTATATTTTTATATATATTTTTAATTCTGTTACACACACACACACACACACACATATATATATATATATATAATATAAAATTTTAAAATATATATAATATATTAATAAATATATATATTATATGTATACGTCCTAAAAACATACAACATTTAAAATAAGCAAAATATAATAATAATATATATATTTATAATATATTATATAATATATATATAATAATATATAAAACAAATGCGGCGATGGGGAGGGGGGAGCATGGTTCCGATCTTTTTGGTCGCGAGTTCAATTCCCCGCCCCGGCGTGGTAATAAAAGGGCCCGACTCCCCACCCTTTGGGTTCGAGCCAGATCTCGCGGCGAGAAAGCGACATATCGCTTGAGAAGTCAAACGCAGGTGTCGTAGGGGAAAGTTACCGCCGTAGCAAACGTGTCAGTGCGCCGAACCGCGTTTGATTAGGAAGGGCGTCCAATCAGGAAGGGGGGTACTACCAAATGACCTCTCAAAATGATTAAGAGAGGCCCAGGCCGCGAGGAATATATACTGTTTAACAAAAAATACACTCAAAATGTATATAGCAGACACCCAATAGATAATTAAAATACATCATACAACACACACACACATATATATCTCACAAAACGGTATCTCATGTTTGAGCAGCCGTGGGCCCCTCCACCATCTTTTTGAACTCAAAATCGATCTTGCGCTTTTTTTCACTTGTCCATCGTCGTCCGCAAAAATTTTTGATGTTGTCGCTTAGTCTTGTCTTCGTTTCCTCTTCCTCTGTTTCCTATCCCATCCCTGTCAGCAAGTTTTCTCAATACTTTTACTTCTCATCACATGCCCAAAATTTTTGGTTTCCCTTTTGTTCAGAAATCCAACACCCAGTTTTTTCAATTTTTTTTCAGCACCTCATCTGCTTTTTCTTTATGCCCAGTTAAAACGCGTACTTGCTGAACACCACATTTCAAAACTAATGCCTTTTTTCTTGTCTATCTTCAGAACCCAACACTCAGAACCTAGACGCAATTGAAAAATTAATGGGGTCAAAAACCTCAGCTTGTCCTGGGGTAATGCTTCGGTTTTTCCAGATTTTATTGGAGCAACTGTGGCGTTTTTGGAAATTGAAATTTTTTATTTCCGGGAACACATAGGGTTTTTTTTTGTAAAAACAGCTCCAAGATAAGTGAATCTTTCACATTTTCCAAAAACCACCCATTGATTGAAAACATTTTCATCATCGTTCTTTTGCCGGGTTATTTTTTGAATATCAGGGCAATTAAAAACTAATCATTGGCGTATCTTAGATTTGATATTTTGTACCCCCAACATCTACAGTTCCCTTTAAAAATTTCCCTAGAGCACCTTCAAAATTTGCTTCAAAATATTATAAAAAGGTGCGGAGACAGAATGCATTGGGGTCGTACCCCTTTG
>NW_023639294.1:0-5000 GCF_015228065.2 Penaeus monodon | reverse complement strand
AAAGGGATAGCACCCTATTGCTCCCTATGCCGGGGTTGGGGTGAAGCTGTCGGCAGCAGGGGCAGTGGTTTTTGGGTAAAAACACCTTCTTTTCTACCGATACGGGTTTCACCAAACAATAGTCGGGCTATTGCAGTGTAAGTTTAAAAAAGCGCGACATAGCTCCCCCTATTTAGTTGGAGACGCGATTTGGAAGGACCCGGGGGATTCCATCAATTTTTTTTCCCCGAAAAACCTCTACCCCAAATTATTAAAACAGAAATGCATTCATCCCAAATCGCCCGTGGGTGGGGCGCGTTGTTCGGGGGGCAACCGGCTGAAAATTTTAAACATGCATCGGATGACAAAGAAGCAAAAAAAAACATGCCCAAATTTAAAAAACAATTAAAAATCTGAACGGGGAAGAAAGGGAAATAAAAGAGAGGGAAAAAAATTGCATATGTCTGAACGAAATGGAGTACAACATTCAAAACTAAAAATCAGTGAGCCCAAATTTGGGAAAAGTAATGGAATTTTAAAACTAAAAAAAACAAGTCATTTCTTTTTCGGGGAAAAAAAGAAGGAAATTAAGCACGGATTTGCTATGATTCTCACGAAAAAACTGAAAATCCCAAAATTTGGGTACAGCCCAATAAAGATCGCGTTAAAAAGCCCAATAAAACAAAACCTCATAACATTAGTATAAAATACTACGCCCCCAACCCAAACCCTTTGCAAGTGATGAGAATAAAAATTTTTTTAATAACTCTGCAAAGAAATTTTGACAAAAATCCCTAACAAGATGAAAAAGAATTATGGGGGGCCCTCACCCAAAGGGGCAAAAAGATCAAAAAAAATGAATCTGTGGAAAATTCGGCCTTAGAGATATAAATGAAGAGGTGAAGATTTTTTTTAAATTCTGTATGCAAATAATCTAGTTTAGCCCACATTGTTCCAACACCCCCCAAACACTTGTACACGTGGTTTCACGGACAAAAAAAACACGAAAACCAAAGACTACATTGGTTGAACCAGAAGGGGAAAAAATTTGTATAAAATGCCAAGAAAGACCGGTGCCGACTGAAAACAGTGACACCAATACTATGACTTTCAAATAAGTCTCAAAAGATGGAGGCCAACATCCCCTCAAAAGCTCGATACAAAACCCCTTTATAACAATTACAGAATTCAGTGTCAAAAAAATTTAATTGCTAAATCAATGTGAAGATGATAAAACCCCAAAAGAGTTGGGGGAAAAAGGGAAAAAGAACTCCTGCTGACACCTTAAAAACTATTGCCAAAAAGATAAAAACAAATTCTCCCTGGATATTGAAGAAAAACTAAGTAAAAAAAGCAAGAAGATCCCCAAAATCAAGGGTATCAATAAACCAGTTGAAGAATGTACAAAAAAACCCAAAAAACAAAAATTTAAAGATTATTGCGACGAATAAAGGGAAAAAATTTAAAAGAACATTGCCGAGAATTGAAAAATGTTTTAACAATAGGACAACTAAAGAACTCTACCCCGGGGTTAAAAATTACACGAAAAAAAAATGAAGATGGACAGTTTTATGTGATGGAAAAAAAGTCAAAGATAGATGGAACAATATTGTTCCGCCTAACAAAAAAAAAAAATATCTAACAAATTTAAAGACAGCGAAGATGAACCCCCACCGCAGCTAGATGAAGTTAAAAAGCCATAAAAGAATTAAAAATAACAAGAGCCCGGAAAAGATCAAATAAAAAAGCGAACAACAAAAATGCTGGCGAAAATGTTGAAAACTTCAAAACTTGTATAAAATTTTTGGAAAGAAAGAAAAGGGGGCAGAAGATGGGTAAAATCAGTCTTTACCCCATACCAAAAAAGGGGACGCACTAAATTGCACAATAACAGGACAATTATATTAAAAAGTCCAGCACAAAATTTTGTTGAAAATTAATGCTGAAAAAAGGAGTTAAAATTAAGAGAAGAAATTTTCAGACGAACAAACGGTTTTTTGCCCTTGAAAAAACCAGAAAACCCGATCCTAAATCTTAAATTGATCATAGAGAAAAACAAGAAAATCAGAAAAACCCATACCCGTGTTTTATAGATTTCTCAAAAACTTTTGATCGGTTGATCCGATATCCTCTGGAAAAAATGACGATATGAAATTTCAAAAACAATCATCCAAAAAAATAAAAAAAAAAATATGACCAACAAAAAAGCAGCTTTAAAAACCATTATGAATTTAAAAGAATGGTTCGAAAACAGCCAAGGAACGACAAGTTGCTTTGTCCCGCACCCTTTTTTTAAAATATATTTTGAAGCAATTTTGAGAGGTGCTTAGGGAATTTTGAAGGAACTGTAGAGTTGGAGGTACAAAAATATCAAAACTAAGATCCGGGAATGATAATTTTTTAATTGCCCTGATGATTCAAAAATAACCGAAAGAACGATGATGAAGATGTTACAATCAATGGGGTGGTTGTGGAAAAAGTGAAAGAGTTCACTTTTCTGGGGCTGTTTTTCAACACATATATAAATTCACCGGGAAAAAAAAGAATTGCAATTGCCAAAAAAAGCCACAGTTGCTCTCAATAACATCTGGAAAGACCGAAACATTCCCTCGGACAAAGCTGAGGTTATTGACCTCAAATTATTTTCTCAATTTCGTCATATGGTTTTGAGTGTTTTGGGGGCTGAAGATAACAAAAAAAGGCAAAAGTTTTGAAGTGTGGGGTTAAAGACAAGTATGCTATTAAAGGGCAAAAAAGAAAAAGCATGATGAGGTGCGGAAAAATAAAATTTCAAAGACGGGGTGTTTTATTTCTTAAAAAAAGGGAAAACCAAAGTTATTGGTCTGTGATGAGAAGTAAAAGATTTAGAAAAAATTGCGACGGGATGGGGATAGGAAAAAGGAAGAGGCAAACCAAAACAAATAAGCGACAACTCAAAAATATTGCGGACTGACGATGGTACAAATGAAAAGAAAACGCAAGATCGGTTTAGTGTCGAAAGATGGGGGGAGGCCACGGTGTCAAAAAATGAGCATACCCTTATTGATATGTATATATTGTTGTGTGTGTGTATGTAGTATGTATAATATCTAATGGTGTTCTGCATAAAAAATTTTGTTTTGGGATGTTTGTTTTAACAGTCTTTTTTTTCCTCTGCAGGACCTAGGCCCCTCTTAATCATTATTTTAAAGGGGCATTTGGAGTACCCCCCTTCCCGATTGGACGCCCTTTCCCAAACAAAAGCGGTTCGGCGCACGACCGTTTGCACGGCGGGGAACTTTCCCTACGACACCCGCGTTTACTTCTCAACGATATTCGCTTTTTCGCCCCGAGATTGGCCGAACAATGGCGGAGTACAGGCCCTTTTTTACCCCCCCTGCCGTGGCGGGGAATTGAACTCGCACCAGAAAATCGGAACCGGCTCTACCCCCTGACCCTCGCCCCAGTTGGTTATATATTAAAATAATATTATATATATATATATATATATAATATATATAATATATATTTCATACTTATATGCATATATATTTATGTATGTATGTATTTATGTATATGTAACATAATATATATATATATATATAGTTTATAATATTATATATATATATATATATATTTTATATATTATATATATATATGTGTGTGTGTGTGTTGTGTGTGTATACAGATATATAAAAATATAAAACAAATATATGTATATATATATGACTCCGCGATGATCCGACGCTCATGGTCCGGAGTTCGATTCCCGCTGCGCCAGTCGTAAAGATACCAGTCCCACGGCAAAGGAAACGACATATCGCCTTGAGAAAGTCAAGCGCAGGTGTCACGAGTGAAGTCATCGCCGTGGCACAAGTGTTGGCGCACCGAACTGGGGTTTTGATAAGGAAGGACATCCGATCAGGCAAGGGTGATAGTGCCAAATGACTTCTCAGTGGTAAATTTGAGAGAGGCCTATGTCCTGCAGTGGAATGAATGACTGTTGGAAAAAAAAAGCCTGCATAGATAGTCAATTGATTAGAGCACTGGCCAATTTCCCTCCGCGTCAGTCGCAAAATTGCCTCGCTCTGACGCTGGCTCGAGCCCGATGTCACGGCGAGAAAACGAAAAAATCACCTTGAGAAGGGCCAGCGCAGGTGTCGTAGGGGAAGTCCGCCGTGGCACATGTGTTAGCGCGCCGAACCGCAGTTGATTGAAAGGGCATCCAAAAGGCAAGGGTGGCACTGTCAAATAACGTCTCAATTAGTAAATTAAGAGAGGCTTCTGTCCTGGATTAAATGTGTGTATAAAATATATATATTTTAATATATATATATATATATATTAAAATATATATATATATATATAATTATTATATATATATATATATATATATATATATATGTATATATATATATATGTGTTGTATTATATATATATATATATATTTTAAATATATATATATTATATATATACACAGATGTGTATCTGTGTGTGTATCTATATATACATATTGTGTTTTTGGGGGTGTGTGTGTGTGTGTGTATATATGATATATCTCTGTCTTTGTCTCTCCTCTCCTTTCTCTCTCTCTCTCTCTCTTTCTCTCTCTCTCTCTCTCTCTCTCTCTCTCTCTCTCTTATATATATATATATATAATATATTATATATATATATATATATATATAATATATATATTATATACATATATATATATATATATATATATATAATATACTATATTATATATATATATATATATATATATATAATATATATATATACACAGATGTGTGTCTGTGTGTGTATCTATATATACATATATGTGTGTGAGTGTGTGTGTGTGTATATATATGATATATCTTTTGTCTTTGTCTCTCTCTTTTTCTTCCCCTCTCTTCTCTCTCTCTCTCTTTCTCTCTCTCTCTCTCTCTCTCTCTCTCTCCTCTCTCTTAATTATATATAATTATATATATAAATAATATATGATTAATATAATATACTATAATATATATATATATATATATATATGCATAAATACT
>NW_023639293.1:41174-45027 GCF_015228065.2 Penaeus monodon | reverse complement strand
ATATCATCATAGTATTATTGCAATTATTATCATATTATTGCAATATATCTTATTATTGCAATTATTGCAGTTATAATATATATTTTACATCTATTCTAATAACAACTACAATAATAATAGTAATAACAATAATAATAACAATAATAACGTTTTTATAATAATTATTTATATCATTATTTTAATTAATATCGTTATTACTGTAATTATTACTATAATAATTATTATTTTTACAATTATACTACTAGTAAAAATAATAATAATGATAATAATAACAATAATAATATTAAGAACAATATTATAGTAATTAGTATTGCTATAATTATACTTATTATTATTACAATTGTTATTATTACAGTTATAATATATTTCTTGGCAATAATACTAATAATTAAAGTAATGATAATAATAATAATAATAATAATAATAATAATAATAATAATAATAATAATAATAATTATAATGATAATAATAATGATAATAATGATAATAATAATGATAATAGTAATAATATTAATAATCATCAAATGTTATCCAAATTCTCTTTATTCTCTATTTTATCATCATTATTGTCATCATTAATAGAATTCTGGTAATTATTATCATTATTACCCTAATAATTGCCAGAATCATCAAATGAATGGAAAAAACGTCAAAAGGCTATATTTCGCTAGATTTTGCCGCTTTTTCGACTTTTGGGATTTTTTTCTTTTACCTTTTTATTATATATGGACACAATTCCTGTGATTATCATCATTATTATCATGATTATCATCATTATTATCGTTATCATCATCATTATCATCATTATCATCATCATTATCATCATTATTGCAATTATTATCATCATTATTGCAATTATTATCATTATTATTGCAATTATTGCAGTTATAATATATATTTGTAAATCTATACTAATAACAACTACAAAAATAATAGTAATAACAATAATAATGACAATAATAACGTTTTTATAATTACTATTTATATCATTATTCTAATTAATATCGTTATTACTGTAATTATTACTGTTATAATAATTATTTTTACAATTATACTACCAGTAAAAATAATAATAATGATAATAATAACAATAATAATATTAATAACAATATAATAACAATTAGTATTACTATAATTATACTTATTATTATTATTATTGTTATTATTACAGTTATAATATATTTTTTGGCAATAATACTAATAATTAAAGTAATAATGATAATAATAATAATAATAATAATAATGATAATAATAATAACTATAATGATAATAATGATAATAATAATGATAATAGTAATAATATTAATAATAATCAAATGTTATCCAAATTCTCTTCATTCTCACTTTTATCATCATTATTGTCATGATTAATAGAATTCTGGTAGTTATTATAATTATAACTCTAATAATTGCCAGAATCATCAAATGAGTGGAAAAAACGTCATATTGGAGTCTACTTTCAAAGGGATATATTTCGCTAGATTTTTCCGCTTTTTCGACTTTTGGGATTTTTTTTCTTTTACTTTTTTATTATATATGGACACAATTCCTGTTACTATCATCATTATTATCTTAATTATCATCATTATAATCGTTATAATCATCATTATTATCATCATTATTGGAATTATTATTATCATTATTGCAATCATTATCATTATTATTGCAATTATTGCAGTTATAATATATATTTTTACATCTATACTAATAACAACTACAATAATAATAGTAATAACAATAATAATAACAATAATAACGTTTTTATAATAATTATCTATATCATTATTTTGATTAATATCGTTATTACTGCAATTATTACTGTTATAATAATTATTTTTACAATTATACCACCAGTAAGGATAATAATAATGATAATAATGACAATAATAATATTAATAACAATATTATAACAATTAGTATTATTATAATTATACTTATTATTAAAGTTATAATATAATTTTTGGCAATAATACTAATAAATAAAGTAATAATAATAATAGTAATAATAACAATGATAATGATAATAATAATAATAATAATAATAATAATAATAATAATAATAATAATAATAAATGATAATAATAATGGTAATAGTAATAATATTATTAATTTTTCTTTTACCTTTTTTATTATATATGTACACAATTCTTGTTATTATCATCATTATTATCCTCATTATCATCATTATTATCGTTATCATCATCATTATCATCATTATCATCATCATTATCGTCATTATTGCAATTATTGTCATCATTATTGATATTATTATCATTATTATTGCAATTATTGCAGTTATGATATATATATTTACATCTATACTAATAAGAACTACAATAATAATAGTAATAACAATAAAAATAACAATAATAACGTTTTTATAATTATTATTTATATCTTTATTTTAATTAATATCGTTATTACTGCAATTATTACTGTTATAATAATTATTTTTACAATTATACAACCAGTAAAAATAATAATAATGATAATAATAACAATAATAATAATAACAATATTATAACAAGTGGTATTATCATCATTATACTTATTATTATTATTATTGTTATTATTACAGTTATAATATATTTTTTGGCAATAATACTAATAATTAAAGTAACAATAATTATAATATTACTACTACTAATAATGATAATAATGATAATAATTATTATTATTATAATAATGATAATAATGATAATAATAATGGTAATATTAATAATATTAACAATCATCAAATGTTATCCAAATTCTCTTTATTCTCACTTTTATCATCATTATTGTCATGATTTATAGAATTCTGGTAATTAGCATTATTACTAAAATAATTGCCAAAATCATCAAATGAATGGAAGAAAGGTCATTTTGGAGTCTACTCTCAAAAGCATATATTTCGCTAGATTTTGCCGCTTTTTCGACTTTTGGAAATTTTTTTCTTTTACCTTTTTTATTATATATGGACACAATTCCTGTTATTATCATCATTATTATCATCATTATTATCGTTATCATCATCAATATCATTATTATCATCATTATCATCATCATTATCATCATTATTGCAATTATTATCATCATTACTGCAATTATTATCATTATTATTGCAATTATTGCAGTTATAATATATATTTTTACATCTATACTAATAACAACTACAATAATGATAATAATTACAATAATAATAACAATAATAACGTTTTTATAATAATTATTTATATCATTATTTTAATTGATATTATTATTATTGTTATTATTACAGTTATAATATATTTTTTAGCAATAATACTAATAATTAGAATAATAATAATAATAATATAACAATAATAATAATAATAATAATAATAATAATAATAATAATAATAATAATAATGATAATAATGATAATAGTAATAATATTAATAATAATAATAATAATAATGATAACAATGACAATAATAATGATAATATTAATAATATTAATAATCATCAAATATTATCCAAATTCTCTTTATTCTCACTTTTATCATCATTATTTTCATGATTAATAGAATTTTGGTAATTATTATCATTATTACAGTAATAATTGCCAGAATCATCAAATGAATGGAGAAAACGTCATTTTGGAGTCTACTCTGAAAAGTCTATATTTCGCTAGATTTTGCCACTTTTTCGACATTTGGGATTTCTTTTCTTTTACCCTTTTTTTTTTTTAATTATATATGGACAGAATTCCTGTTATTATCATCATTATTATCATCATTATCATCATTATTATCGTTATCATCATTAATATCATTATTATCATCATTATCATCATCATTATCATCATTATTGCAATTATTATCATCATTACTGCAATTATTATCATTATTAT